>NW_011499900.1:194798-207820 GCF_000495115.2 Populus euphratica
CCCACCGCCCCCCCCAAGACCTCCACCATGTCCACCACCTAGACCACCTCCAGCACCCCCACCATGTCCAATACCACCACCTAAACCACCACCATGACCAATGCCACCACCTAGACCGCCACCATGTCCACCATTAAGGCCAGCTCCTCCTAGGCCACCACCACCTCCAAGACCTCCACCACCACCGAATCCACCTCCTGCACCACCTCCAAGGCCGCCGCCGCCCCCTACGCCTCCACCAAATCCACCTCCAGCACCACCTCCAATGCCGCCGCCACCCCCTACTCCTCCACCAAAGCCACCACCCGCACCGCCTCCAAGTCCACCTCCTGCACCACCTCCAAGGCCACCACCACCCCCAGCACCTCCACCAAAGCCACCACCAGCACCACCTCCAGTACCACCACCAAGTCCTCCACCTGCACCACCTCCTATGCCGCCACCACCAAACCTACGGCCTTGTATAAACCCCTTCTTCAACAAATGGGGACGACCCAACAAGTGCTTATCGTCTTTGTCACCAGTAGTAACATGATCAGCCACAACTAAAGCATTCAAAAGAAAAGCACACAAGAGAGCCCTCACAACACGGTGACCAGTTACAAGGCCCATTTTGCTAGCATAAACTTACAAAACCAGCAGAGAAGGATTAAAAAACCCTTAAGCTAGCAAGCAAAGCTAACTTTGTAGATGTGCAACAAGAGGGTGTAGTATACACATGTATATATACTCATAAGCAGAAAGAGGAGAGATAGTGTGCATTATTTGCACTCAGCATACACTATACAAGATAGATCCGGAATAACTCTTTAACTGTCACGCGTTTACGAGAGTAAATGAGACCTGTCTGTTATTGGACAATGAATTTATTAGTCCAACTGTCCTCTCCAACAAGCTCAGTACCGACTCGGTAATGAACGAATTATGATTGTATTCTGTTGCTTGAATAAGATTAGCTTAGGGTTTTTGACTTGATGAGTGACTTCATAGAGCTTACTGTTAGATGCTAGTGCTTGAGCTGGCTAGCTAATTTTTTTTTATATGAAATTTATGAAAAGGATCAAAACCAATAAATCTCATTCAATGATGCAATTAATGAACAAACCAAACTGGGTTCCCAGCCACGAGTACTGTCTCTCTCTTTCTCACGACCTAGGTGGCCCAGATTTTAACCCGCTTGGAATTATATAATTATATGATCAATATATAGAGCTGGTTGTATCCAGTTCGATAAAGAAGATATGTATGAGTCCTATGACTTTCAATATCGATTTCATAATCAAGTTGCAGTAGCTAGCTAGCTTGCTCATGCAAGTGCCAGAATATTGAATAGGTCTGCTATAACTACGTAGAAGTGTAGTCTGTGGCACTCTTATAATGATTTTAGTGTAAAAGATAAGGTTTAAATAACACCATGCGGCATTTAATTAAATCATGAGCAAGAAAATGCTTATCCATGCATGCCAATTTCTATCTAAAATCTGGTGTTACATCGCGTGCCTGTTCTTTCCTCTCCCGACATGCGTGCCAACACACACTTAAAGTTCTGTTCATTGGTAATTGACTTTAATCGTCTTAATTCTTATAACGTAATCTTATATATTTGGATTCAACTCTCGGGGTGGCACGCATATCTAATTCTTATACGATCTCATTTGTGGAAGTATCGTATAAGCTTTCTCCGTGTTGTTGTCACTAACTGTGAGCACGGTGCCTTTTCTTCTTTTGCACCATAAGATTTTCTCGCGGTAGATATATATAGAAACTCAATCAATTCTGGTGTGATTTTGACTTATTTCGAAGATATTAGTAGGATATGCCAGCTAATTAAGCGGGCTAATTTCAATGGATTAATTTTCATAATATGATTAGAGAGGATAACATTAGATGATTTGGGAATTGAGAATTTGGGAGCTGGTGGGTTACCCATTTGTTTATAGTTTAGATTAAAAAATAAAATATGAAGATTAGTGATGATTTATACACATTAACTAATAAAAAAAAGAGTTTTTAGTTATAAAAGGACTTTATTGAAAGACAGTATTGAAGGTGTGTAAATTAATGATATCTAATTAATCAAACTATTAAACCACAATAAAATTTTAATAAAAGAGACCCTGAAATCATTTAAAAAAAAAATTGCTGTCTTGTTTCTTCACACACACACACAACAAAACGCAGTATAATCTTAAATGATGGTTTAAGACAAACCTTAAGAAAAAAAAAAACAATTCTCTCTACTTAACCTTGTCTCTTCTACTTATACTTTTCATTCTGAAACATAGCATCACTCCTCAAAACAGAAATAACTTGTCAAATTAGTGACAAAAACCACACGACAGTACAGTTCAGATGTGCATGCCATGCTATCCTGTTCTTGCCATGTAACTCGATCGAGGCAAATTATTAAATGCATTGACTGAGTACAAAGTTACTGACATTTATTTTCCCACAGCGTTTTTAAACATACCTCCACAAGTCACTCGACGCCTCGCCATAACTCGATCACGAGGATGGTTATTTTGAATTAGTTATACCTGAGCTGCAGTTTTCAACATAGCTGCAACACTTGACCAGGGAATTAATGAATTGGAAAAAAGATCCTTTGATTTTAGCAGTCTGAGAAAGATCTGTATTGTTACGTTATTTGACTAATTTAGATTAATTGTTTAATAGAATTTGGATTGAATTAACAATTAAAAAACAAATCCGAATTAAATTTTAAATTCTATTTTCTCGAATCAACTTATAAAAGCTATGAACATGATTTCAATATGTTTAACTTTATTTTGGCTAGATTTAGTTACAATATCTTTCTTCCTTTTTTCTTCAATCGGATGCGTGTAGAATGGGTCACAAAACCATAACTTTGAATCGTCTGTTACCAGATGTTGTCCAACTCATAATTAGTATTTATTGTTTTGAATCAAACAGGATGAATAATTTATGCTCATTCATGTGATGGTGAGGAAAGGTAGTTAATTACTTAGACAGGCGCCCACGTCTTAATTTGCAGATAAATTAAATTTAGTAAAATAAAATCGTCACAAATTAATTAAATCAAAGTACTGGAGCCATAATAAAATATAATGTGATGTATAGAGAAACTTAAGCAGTAATTGTTGCAGTGAACAAATAGCAACAATGACAGTGAATCAACATTGCTAGTACCAAGCTAATATAAAGGAAAAAGTTCTACCCAAAATAAAAGAAGCAAAAGTTCAGAGGTGCTGGGGAAGCTAGTGAAGAAGCAATGGCTTTGATTGCTCAGTGTTCTACGAGCAAAACTCCAGATATTGATGTCAATAATCTATTTTCTAGCTTCCCGACAGATATATTGAAAGGTGAAGAACTAGCCAACCTGTGACCAATCGATGTTGCGAAGTGTAATCGGCAAGGCTGGAAAGGCATTGATGACAATTGTATTCTTGTTAGTTTCATGTTCAAAGCACTGGATTCATTTGTGATTTCAAAACTAGATTTTATTTGTATTTGGCCAGCCTGCCCTCTTTCTCTGCCAAAGCACTGTTATGAGGGATAACTACTGTTTTTTAAAGTAATTTTCATTTAAAAATATATTAAAATAATTTTATTTTATTTTTAAAAATTTATTTTCAAATCAATATATAAAAAATTATCCAAAACATTTAAAAAATTAAATTTAAGCAAAGAATAAATAAATTTTGATCAAGCAAACTTCTAAATTAGGATAAAAGGCTTTTCTACTAAACCAATATGTGAGTCTTCTGATCTTGTGAACTAAAAAAAAAGGAGAGAGTCATAATGTTGAGTCATATTGATTCAATTTATTAACTTTAACTATAAACTAAAAAATAATGAATTTTTTTCCTCTCTTCTCACGAATCATTATTAGAATAGTGTTGACTTTTTATAAAATATATATATTAATTTTATTATTTAATTTTTAATTTTTTTATTAAATTATCACTCTTGTGACATAAATCACAAATTTAACAGGTCAACTTGATTGATTAAGGATTTTTTTCTTACTTGAATTTATTTTTTTAATTTTATCATTTAATATTATATTGATTGAGAATTAAACTTCATGATTTATTTTGTTTAATTTCTATTATGTTATTTTATCTTTATGACTTAGGAATAATGCTTAAAGGGTTAACTTAAGTAGACTCAGAATGTTTTTTGTGTCTTATTTTTAATTAATTTATTTTCAATTTTATTGTTCAATATTGGGTCTGTGAAAAATTGAGTTTCATAATTTATTTTAATTTGCTCTTTATGTGGATATCGTGACTTTATAATTAAGGTCATCGATTTTGACATTTTAACCATAATTAAATTGAGTTGTTTTTTTTTTAAGATATTATCTCAGTATCGTGACCCGAGTTATGGGTTCTTCAACATTGAATATTGTTTTTATTGGATTTTCTCCGTCTCATGGCATAAGTTATGAGTTTGATGGGTCAACCCAATTGATTCAGTTTTTTAAATTGTTTTTTTTTTCTTAATTTTATCATTTAATATTATGTTTGATTGAGAATTAAGTTTCATAATTTATTTTAATTTGCTTTTTATTGGGTTATTTCAACTTCATGACTCAAGAATAGTGTTTAACGGGTTAATCCAGGTTGACTTGGCTCATTTTTCTTGTTATTTTTTAATTCAAAGTTTTACAAATTTTATCATTCAACAACTGGATCCGAGATGAGTGATTAGAAATTAAACTTCATAATTTATTTTGATTTGCTCTTTATAGGGTTAACTTAGTCTCATGATCAAAATCACGAATTTAATAAGTTAATCGAAGTTAAATCATGTCATTTTTTTTCTATGAGTTTATTTTAGTCTAATGACTTAAGTCATGAGTTTGGTGGATTGACTCAGGTTATTTTTTTAATTAAATTATTTTTTAAATGATTTTTTTCTATGAGGTTATCTCAGTCTTATAACCTGAATCACGAGTTTGACTGGTTAACTTGGATTTATTTAAGTTTTTTTTCTATTTTTTTGAATTTTATTATTCAATATTAGTTTTGTTGAGAATTAAATTTTATAATTCATTTTATTTTGTTTTCTATGAGGTTATTGTAGTTTCATAACCCGGGTCATAGATTAAACATGTTAACCCGGGTTTATCCAAATCAATCCAGTATTTATTATTTTAATATTAAAAAAAATATCTTCTTCAATTTTTTTAGTCAAATTATTTCTTACGATATGTATGGATTGCTTTTAGACTAGTTAATTCAACTAAATTATATTAGTTCAATTCTTATAAAATTAAAAACAAATTATGCTATAAAAAATATCAATAACTTTTAAATATTTGTTTTATATTAAAAAAATGGAGTAACTTCTAAATATTTTTTTATGTTATTTTTTTTTTACTCCATCTGCAATATATCGCGTACCAACCATCCCATGGATCATTACTGTGTGTACGCGTAAATAACTTGGTTATTGATGCGTGTATGTGTAGTCTATTCTCCGAAGGACAGACGATAACTATCAGCTAAAAAAATGGTAAAATTCTTGTATTTACCGAATCTGAAGAGTAAATACTTTATTTTTCAACCGGGCAAACCTAGAAAAAAAAAAAGAAAAACTCTTTTAATTATATAGATAGTCATAGCTTTGAATCTAAACTATTTTTTATATCAATTTTACCATAAAAAAATTTAAAATTCTCAATTAAGGACTTTCATCCATTTCAATATTCTTCTAACAAAAAAATCCTTGATCGAGAAATCAATATAGAAGTTAAATCAACGATCCTAATGACGTGATATGAATTTCAGCCACCGATTGTCTCTATAATGTTATTAAGAATTGACAGTTAAATGTAATTAAATAGTTTTGATCTTCAAAGTTTCTCTATGACATATATTTTACCTTTAGAAACATTAATTTTTGGACCATTATTATGCTCAAGTCCTTGAGTTTCTTAAGTTCCTGAATGTCTATACCTCTCCATCAATCCACACACAGCATATTATTTTCCATTTTACTATAACAATAATAGATAAAATACAAGAATATTAATAAATAAATTATTACTTTCTTTTTAGTTATAAAAAAGCTAAAACTTCAAATCTCTTGTTAAGAAAGGGAATATTAATACTTTTTTTTTTTTGACAAGAAGACTATATATTCTAATCAATTTACGTATTCTCTGTTTTAAAGATGTGAGATTCAGTGTATTAAAAAAATTAATTATTTTTTCTATGAACTAATCCTAAGGTTTAGACCAAAAAAATAAAGAAAAAAATTATTAGCTGATAGTAAAATGTATTAAAAAATCATCAGCATTCTGCATTAGTTATTATGATACATGTTGCTTTTTAAAAAATATTATATATATATATATTTTATTTAAAAAAATATTATATATATATATTATTTTATTTTATTAGCATATCTAAACTATAAAAAAATATTAAAAAATTAATTTAATATTATCTTTATATAAAATATATTTTTAAAATTAATTAAACAATAAAATCAGATGTTAATGCACTTTAAGACACTTAAAAGCCTATTTCAAATAGTAACAATATTTATTTTTTAAAATATAGTTGTTTTTTAAATTTTTTTTGTTTATAAATAAATTAAAATAATATTTTTTAAAATTTATTTTCAATATTAGCACATTAAAAAATTTATATAAAAAATAAAATAAAAATTATTTTTTTAAAAAAATATTTTTAAAACACGAACTTGAACAAAAAACGTGAACAAATTTTCGTTAAATGATCCATTCATCCAGACCTCATGGGTGTATCCAACGTGGCAAAATTCCACGTGCCTTTTTTACTTTCGTCCACGTCACAGACGTATCCGGCCATCTCTAGTTTCGAACCTGCACGTACACCGAACCAATAACCCCACCCCAGAGGGCCCTGACTCAAAACTTCCACGCCCCACCTTCGGATCCTGCTCAAACTCTCTCTCGAGTCTCGACTCGAGTAGACTCACACCAGTCCTTACTCTCTCACTCCGTTAAAACTTCCTTCTTGCACCTTTAAAATAACAGAGCCCTTTTTCATCGTTCAAATCGAAGGTAATCGCTAAATTAATTATTTCAACAATATTCTGGTTTTAATTTCAATTTTTGTATTGAATTTTTTGAATTTTTTTTTGCGTGATAATTGTTGTATTCAGTGACAATGCTTGATCAATGGAGATCACTATTACACGGAGTCCGTGATCAGTAATAAATCCTTTTTTGATCCTTATATTTTTTCGAAATTTAGGTAAGTTGTTATGTATTTAGTTTTAATTTTCTTAGAATCATGAATTTTCTATAAATCTCGAAATTCTGTGGATTGTGATTTGAATTTGATCGATCATTTTTATGTGCCACTACTGGCAGAGTTTTTGTTTGTTTTAGTTTAGGTTATTAGCAGTTTTGTTTGGTGATTTTTGAGCTGAAATCATGGCACAGAGTAATTGGGAAGCAGATAAAATGTATGTGATCTCTTGTTTCTTCTATTTTTATTTTTGGTAATTTATTGCTTGGTCTTTTATTTTGTTAATAATTAGGTTTTTGATAATGGTATTTTTTTTAAACTGGCTGATTTTTTATAGGCTTGATGTGTACATATATGATTATTTGATGAAGAAGAAATTGCATGCTACTGCAAAATCATTCATGACTGAGGGGAAAGTTCACCCCGATCCAGTAGGTAAGGCCCAGAATCTTACTTTTACTTTTCAAGAAGCGTGGGGGAAAGGTAGCTTGTTATAGCATAGGTTTTTGACATAATTATGCTGGTGTTTTAGAAGGTAATGGAAGTGACAGTAGTCGGTTTTTTTTGGCTTGGATTTGAATCGGCTGCCTAAATATGGTGCAAAAGGAGTTGAAATGTTTAAGATATAATTACTAGTTTGAATGTGCAGCGATTGATGCTCCTGGGGGGTTTCTTTATGAATGGTGGTCTGTCTTCTGGGATATTTTTATAGCAAGGACCAATGAGAAACACTCCGAGACTGCTGCAGCGTATTTAGAGGTGGGTTTGATTGCCTGCCTGCCTATTATGCATCTTCTGTTGATGTTCTTTACTTGGACAATTGCATTGATGTGTAGGCACAGCAAAGCAAGACAAAGGAACATCAACAGCTGCAACTAATGCGTCAAGCTCAGTTGCAACGAGGGGGTCCTAACAATCCAATCATTGGGGGTCCGGTAAATTCTATTGGTTCTGAAGGAATGCTCGGGCAATCAAATGCCAGTGCACTGGCTGCAAAAATGTACGAGGAACGTATGAAGCATTCCAACCAAATGGAGCCTGAAACATCCCAACCGCATCTTGATGCTAGGATGGCCCTCCTCAAATCAACTACAAACCATCCAGGGTAAATTTCTTTGTAGATGTTATTAGACAGTTTTTATACCCAATATTTGCATGCTGATTCTTTTGTGCTGACACAGCCAATTGGTCCAAGGAAATCCTGGGAATGTTACTGCAGCGCTGCAGCAAATCCAGGCATGAACTCAACAGACTGCTGTAACTACTTTAACAAAAAGAACTATATTTGCTGCAAATCTGAGTTCTGATTTTTTGCTTTCACAATTTAATTGAGTGCTTGACTCATTCAATAGGATGTCAAACCTGAAGTGAGCCTGGGTGCTGCCCAGAGATCTTTGCCTATGGATCCTTCAACCATTTACGGGCAGGGGATCATGCAGTCTAAACCTGGAATTGGAAATGCAGGTAAATATATTGGATCCTTTATTGCAGAAATGGTATTTGAGATGAGGGCATATAAACACATGCATTTACAAATTGATTTTCACATTATTCCTGTTTGTAAAAACTAGGCATCTGGTTTTTAAGAATAAAGTGTTAGAACTAATTTTGTCTTGCATAAATCTTAACTAAAAGAAGGAATGAAAACTTCCACTGCCCATAAATTACTTTCCTGACTGTTACCTATGAAACTCCTTGGTCATTTAGCAAATTAAAAAATCTGTTACCATGTGCTTCAACTCTTGATGTGGTGATCTAACTGTAACATGTAGTACACCAATATGGGAAGGTAAAACAGCGAAGTCCTTCAGAGTGCTTGTACTTTATTCTCTGTTTTTTCATGCAGTCATAACTTTCTCCCGCTTGATTTGAACTATTGATTGAGATATTAATGTACTAGCTTGCACTGAAAGAATCTTTCTCCACCAGTCTCAAACCCAAGAACGGTGTTATAAAGATTAAGAAGGTCGAGTGTCTCCTGTCTATGATCATAGCAGTGTCAACTATTCTTTTTCTTATTTAAGTGCATTCATTAAGAATTCCTCTGTTAGCTAGGTACTGGCTACTTGCGCTTCTGAAATATTATTTTGAATAAAGTTCTGTGTTGATGTCCCTTTATTTTGTAAAGTCTAATATGTGGGACTGTTTTTCTACCTACTTATTTCCACCACCTTGGGACAAATATGTTGGCCCATCATCATTTTGCAGCTTTATTTGAAGTCTAGATCTTGCACAACAACAATCATCAAACGTTTCTTGCATACCAGTTGACAACTTCTGGTATATCCAAGATTTTAAAATCCATAATTTCAAAATGTTATTGTAAACAGACTTCTTATCATGCCATATATATCAAAATAGATATCTCATGGTTGATTTAGATTTTGAATAACTAACAAAATGCAAGCAATACATAGAGGTAATGATATTTTGAATTCAAGAAAATTGATGAGTGTCTATTCACCTTGGATAAAAATCTTCCCTCGAACTTATTCTGGAAAATCCAAGAAGAATTCTACTGTACTAATCCTCATCAAGTTTTATGTTTAGAATCTCTTTTTTATTTTAATTATTTTTAATTTATGTTCAGGATTGAACCCTGGAGTCAATGGTCTTCCCTTAAGGGGATGGCCCTTAACAGTAAGTTCTATACTGGAGCTCATTTGTTCTGGAGATTTGATTAAAAATCTAGCTGGTTGTTCACAATGTAGGCTATTATTGAATATACAGGGACTTGAACAAATTCGTCCAAGTTTGGGTGCACAAGTTCAAAGGCCTCTTTTACATGGTCCTAGTCAGTTTCAGCTTTTGCCACAGCAGCAACAACAGCAGTTATTGGCACAGGTCCAGGCACAAGGCAACCTTGCTGCTTCACCAATGTATGGAGATATGGATCCACAGAAGTTTAGGGGATTGCCAAGAGGGGCTTTGAACAGCAAAGATGGCCAACCAAATGTAAACGATGGTTCCATCGGTTCTCCAATGCATTCAACTTCATCTAAGGTAGGGTTTTCTTGAATTAATCCAAATTTTGATGTTTTGTTCTCATTGGGTTATGAGTTCTTAATGCTTTATGTGGTTGTGTGTCTTGAACAGATGAATTTGCCACAGATGCAACAATCATCCTCTCAACAAGATCCTTTGCACCCACAGCAGGTTGTGTTTTCTTAAATGCACTTAATAATATACACCTGGTTTAACATGGAACAAAATTTTAAGTTCCTTCAGACTCATGCTTTATTATCCACTCTCCTGCATTTACCCATGAGCTCAATATTAACTAGTGGCAAGATGAATTTCCTTTCCTAAATATCCTATATAATTTTATTGTTAAAGCACTGACTAATGCTTGTTTATGGTGTAATAGAATAACCGAAAGAGGAAAGGCCCTTCATCTTCTGGACCTGCTAATAGTACCGGTACAGGAAATACTGTAGGCCCTTCTAACTCACAGCCATCAACTCCATCAACTCATACTCCTGGTGATGGGATTGCCACAGCTGGCAATTTACAGCATGTCAATAGCATGCCAAAAGGTTTGATGTACAGTGGTGATGCAACTGGAGCTCTTGCATCATCCACAAACCCACTGGTATGCACTCTTAACAAACCTACATGCTGTGACGTGAATAACCTAGAGATGTGAATGTAGCATCAGGAATCTGCTGTTTGGAAGCCGCAACAACCCATACTGCTAATGGAAAAATGGTCAAGTGTGGGGTTATCGGATTTTCTTGTATTGTTACAAAGGCAATTAGTTTATATTTTTGCCCAATGAAATTGCTTGTCCAAGCACTCCTATAAATCTTTTATTTATTTCTGAGCTTGTGTTGTTATTTTAATGTATTCCTTAGTCAATTTAAGTTATACTGTTGTGCTTTTAGTGGAATATTCTTCACGGTATTGCCCAAAGTTGGTCCTATCTATTTCCTTTTTTTTGACTTTCTATCTCTTTGCAGGAAGACATTGAGCATTTTGCAGATGTTGGCTCCTTAGATGATAATGTGGAATCTTTTTTATCCCACGATGATGGAGATGGAAGGGATTTGTTCAGTACTTTAAAAAGGAATTCCTCTGAACATGCTGCTGAAGCTTCAAGGGGTAAGCAATATTTTCAATTCCTTGCACTGTTACTTTTTTCAAATTGACCATAGCTATGCCTATTTCTTGACATCTCAGGTTTCAACTTCAGTGAACGTAGTTCGATACGCTAAAGTTTTTTCAAATTGACTATAGCAATGCCTATTTCTTGACATCTCAGGTTTCAACTTCAGTGAAGTTAGTTCGATACGCAAAAGTAATGGGAAAGTTGTTTGCTGCCACTTCTCTACAGATGGGAAATTGTTGGCCAGTGCTGGGCATGACAAGAAGGTATAATGCATTGTATTGTAGCCCGAAAGGATTAATTTCATTTTCTGATTGCCATGTTAAGGCAGTTTTGGATGATTGAAATTTTTACTTTCATTTTGCTTGCATATCTTTGGATGCTGACTTTCAGATTAGTTAGTGCATACCTACACTAATTTGGAGAATTGTAACGAGCTTATAATGCCCATATTAATCATGTTTTGATTGCTAGCCTAATACACTATTTTCCTTTACCTTGCTAAATAGATGATTCAAGTTGGTTTAGAAATCATTGCTTGCACTCCAAGGTTCGATGAATTAGAGCTTGAAATTGATGAGATATTGTGTTGGGAAACTATTAACTAAATAAATATTGTATGAGGATATATATTAAAATGCAGCAATTTCTACAGTATCCTATACTTAAAGTCATCATTTTTACATGTATGCCATCATCTCGTTTGGCTCGTCTGCTTGAGCTGAGCTTTCTATTCATTAATTGATGGATAGTGGGTTAATCATTGCAATCATATAGAGCAACAGCTACACCTTGCTTAGGTTTATCCATTGGGTTGATACTTATCAGGGACCTGCAATTGCTGTATTTCATTGTTCTTGCTGCTGCATGTGCTAGGATAGTTTGTTGTTCTTCTAATCTTCTTGTTTTTGTCATCGTTGGATGTTATCACTCCATGGTTCTGTTGGACCTGCACATGAAGTGTGTCATTCCTAGACCTGATTAATGTAGCTAACTGCAAGTTACCTAAGACCTCATTACTTGCTGAATAGGAACTCAACACAATTAGCCTTGTCAAGTTTAACCATTGATGATAACCAATTTGGGTAGTTTAATTGCATCAACTAGCTCCTTAACGTTTCAATACATTGACTTGGTTCATTCAAAGATGAGCTACTTTACACGTAAAATCACAATGTCTTGATATTTATTTGGGTGAGAAGGTGTACTCACCTTGAGATCCCAAGGAAGCTTGTGACCTTCTCTTATGTATTCTGGTATTGCCCCCTTTTTTGTGCTAAATATTTTTTGGATATCCTGGCGGATGAAATTGAGGGCAAACTCTTTAGAATAAACCTTAATCCTTTGGCCAGCACTCTTAATTCTTAATAGTTATTCTTATATATTGTTTTTTCCCCTGATAAGAGTATTTGCATTTGTTTTTATTAATCAAATAGCGGCTTGATAACCTCATTTTGAGGTAATTTTTGTGTACATACTCATGGCCATTTTTCTACTTTCGACTAGGCTCAGTTAAATATCTTTTATGTATATGGTGCCGGTCTTTCAGAACCTGGAGAGCAGATGGGCTTTCTTATTAGCATGTGGTACTCATGGTTCCTTGCATGCACCCCTCTTTTTTTCTTTTTATTTGTGTGTGTGTGTTATGAACCATGGTTCACCATTATTATAATTTGATGGTGGGG
>NW_011499900.1:207916-220472 GCF_000495115.2 Populus euphratica
GAACAGAATGCTCAATCTGGATAACCAAAATATGAATACTACATGTGGACATTTATTTATTTTTTCCAGTACTCGTATCACATCACTGCAACTTAATGAAATGGTAAATGACAGGCTCCCATAATTCCTAAACTACCTTCTTTTTGTTTTTCAGTATTCTCATCAAATGAAATTGTAAAGTTCATGCATACAAGTTTTTGAAGCAGAAAAACATAGGTGGACTAATACTAAATGACAGGCTCCCATAATTTCTAAACTACCTTCTTTTTTTTTCAGTATTCTCATTAAATGAAATTGTAAAGTTTCATGCATACTATACTTACAACAATTGAAGCAGAAAAACATAGGTGGACTAATAAACATAGGACTAAGCCATAATAAAATCATCCCTTTAGATATCGATACAAGTTTTTGCTTTTTTAATCAGCAAAAGCAACTATGAACCATGAAAATTGACATCTTGTTGATAAGAATTGATTTGGATTTACTTGTTTTCACGTTAGTAGGTTGTTCTTTGGAACATGGAAACTCTGCAAACTGAGTGCACTCAGGAAGAGCATACCCACATTATTACTGATGTTCGTTTCAGGCCAAATTCAACTCAGCTGGCAACATCTTCATTTGATACAAGTGTACGCCTCTGGGATGCTGCAGAAGTGAGTTTTCTATCTCTAATGCTTTCTCACAAAAATCATCTATTATTTTGTAAGATTTAAGTTATCAATTGGGTAAAAATCTATTGAAGTCTTCAATTTTTTTTTTTGCCTCAAAACTATTTGTCAGTTCCATACGTTTACTGCTGCCTTTTTCTTTGGCCATAGTATAACGATTTTTCTATACTTGAATTCTTTTATTCATTTATTTTTCTTCTGGGGGCTTGCAATTATGTCTTATAGGTAAAATTCGTTCCTTTTTAAAACAACTGTATTTTCAGGTTTAAAATCAATGCCAAAAAATTTCCTGAGACTTGGAATTTTTTTTTATGTTTAAAAAATTATGGTCCCTGTGCAATGCAACACGGGCATACAAGCTAGCAAGCACTAAATGTTGTTATCCTTGCAGCCAAGGTATTCCTTGCATACATTCACAGGGCATACCTCACATGTGGTGTCCCTTGACTTCCACCCTAAGAAGAATGATCTTTTCTGTTCCTGTGATGGTAACAATGAGATTCGCTTTTGGAACATCAATCAGTATTCTTGCACCCGGATATCCAAGGTTAGCCATGAAGCTCCTTTACATGTATATTTTTTTTTGTTTTTGTTCTTGAAGTTCTGATTATTTGAATTCCTTTCCTATTCTGAATTTTGGACATTTGATGGAGTAGGGAGGGACTGCACAAGTTAGATTTCAGCCTAGAATCGGACAACTGCTGGCTGCAGCTTCAGATAATGTCGTATCCATCTTTGATATTGAGTCTAATAGACAGACACTCTCATTACAGGTATTGGTCTTGAACTTAGAAGCTGAGAAAACTAATAAAACCCCTTTCACATTTGTTATGTGATAATAAATGAATCCTTTTTACTCTAGGGGCACTCCACAGAGGTGCATTCTGTTTGTTGGGATGTAAACGGGGAGTGCTTGGCTTCTGTCAGTCAAGAGTCTGTTAGAGTGTGGTCATTGGCCACGGGAGATTGCATTCATGAACTTAGTTCGAGTGGGAACAAGTTCCATTCTTGTGTTTTCCATCCAGGCTATGCCACTCTCTTGGTTATTGGAGGATACCAGGTAAATTTTCTTTTGATACTAGTATTTAAGTTCTAATTGTGTTTTTATAAACAGCAGAAATGTATTGTTGCCTGTAATTGACCCTGCTTTGGAAGTGAGTACTTCAAGTTCCATTTTATTTGAAACAGATCAACCTTGTTGCATTTTTAGGAGACAATCCAACGATATAAGGATTTTGTTTCAACTTTAACCTACCTTTTGTAATTCATGGGGATGTGTTGTGCTTGTGTTTTAGGAAACAAAGTATCTTATTAACTTCATGGGATCGTAATATCTGTTTACAGAGAACTTTCGGCGTTACAATTGTTGATATTTTATACTTATTTTTACTTTTAACAATTTCATTAATTACTAATGTTGGTTTCTATTTTCTTTTCCTTGGGTTGTAACCATTGTTCTAATTCAGTCATTGGAGCTCTGGAACATGGCGGAGAACAAGTGTATGACAGTTGCAGCTCATGAGTGTGTGATATCAGCTTTGGCTCAATCACAAGCTACAGGGATGGTTGCTTCTGCAAGTCATGACAAATGTGTGAAGATATGGAAATAAGCGTTGCCATTTGGTGCTTCAAATCCCCCGATGTCAACTTGCTGAGCTTTCCATTCTCTGACATGGTCTTCCAGTAAAAAAAAATGATATAAAAGGATACAGTAACTTTGATTTGTTTTTCTTCTCTTATTTTAATTATTTGTACATGTAACAAGGGGAATCTGAGGCTTCCCTGATTTCGACTAGCTGTTTGAGTGTTGCATCTGTTATGATCTGAACACAAATTACTCAGAATGATTTAGTGCAAGTATACTTGTTTTGCGAGGTTCCTCAGCATGCTGATGCTTTGATACAAAGGGCATTGAGTTGAAAGCTTTGTGATGGAACGTTTTCTTTACGCGTCTGTTCCTGGTGAAGATTGAGCCGATATAAAGGCAGGTAAACATGAATGATTGTGAGGTTCTTTTCTTGATACCCTCTGCCTTGGATGACATTTCTTAGATACGACATTTGCTTCTTTTCTGTATAATTGAAAAAGAAATCTTCTATCTAGTTGTCTATTCTTTTAAACTCATCACTTTTTTTTATTGATAATTTTTTTTAATTAATTTTCACATGATAAGATTACCTAACACATTTAAGAGTTGGAGTTTTAACTCATCTCCTTCACTGTGAAAATGAATAGTGAAGGTGATTTTGTTTATAAATTTCATCTTTAAGAGTTGTTAAAATGAATAGTGAAGGTGATTTTGTTTATTCCTTTTTTTTTTCTCAATCAATTCCTTAATTTCATCTTTAAAATTTTTATTGATTTTGAATGTCTTCATAAATTGTTTGGTTTTTTTATGTGAAGAAATCATAATTTTAAATAAATAATTTGATATTTAATCTGCACTTGATTTTATAAGTTTCTATTTATTATCCTCCAATAGTTTTTTTTTTTTATTCTAGTAGAGTTTATTATCCAAATTATGAATTTAATAGGTTAAGTAGGAAAGCGTTGATTGATCTAATAAGTAGATGTTTTATATTAAAAAAAAATTAATTTGAAGTTTTTTAAAAAAACTCTAAATCATGTTATTTTACCGATTTATGTAGTTTTTAGATTTATTAAGTTAATTTTATGTCAAGAGACGTTGTGCCATGTGTAATAACAATTATAAAAATAAATTTACAAATCATTCATTCACATAAGTTGGCTTTGATGCAATTTGCAAAAATTGTGATGAGCTTAACACTATAAAGATAGTGGGAGCGCAAATATATATATAACTAATCATAACTTAATTGTTGTCTCTTATGTGATAGGATAGTAACTAATCATAACTTAGTTGTTTAGAGTACTTGTAACTGTGTGCCGGTATACGTGGATTGCAAAAAGCAAGCAATAAACAATTAATTTTATTTATTAGTACTAAATAAAATATATGTAAATAAATATATGATAGAGTATTCTTTTGCAATCAAGTGGTATTCTCTTACAACACCTGAACCCACGTTTCCTGTATAACTGGAAGCATAAATATTATGATCATAATAACAAAATAATTTATAAATTTGAACACATTTTGTTCTTCTTAAATAGTCGTTACTTAAAATTCTGATTAATTAAATATCAAATTTGGCCACATAACCATCCAAGTTCAATCAGATCTATTATTTCCATTATGTTAGTATTCAATTAAAAATTATAGTATAGCTTTGATCACCAAATGCGTACACCGACGAGACATTAGTCTAGTAATAATAATAACAACAAAAAGAACAGAGGTGACATTTGTCTGCAACGATGAGGCACCAGGCTACTCCTAAAAAATTCGATGTCAACTCAATAAAAATAATTATTTGTATGTGCTTGAACTCAAATCTTCTCACCCTTTATCCGAAACAAATATGTGTGTGTATCAGTAGAATTTCACATGCTAGTAGTGAACCATCTTCGATGGATTGCTTGCCCGAAATCAGAATAAAATTGAATTTACCATTGTGATATTATTAATTTATCACTAAAATAAAGTTTTTTATTTTTTATTTTATTTTTTAATATTGAATTTATCAGATTTTTTATTTTAATTTACTTTTTATGTACCATGAGTTTAACATGTTAATTTAAGATGACTCATATTTTTTTAATAATTTATTTTCAATATCATAATTCAATATTGAGTCTACTAAAAATTAGACTTCATAATTTATTTTATTTTTTTATATAAAGTTATCATAATTTAATAACTTGGGTTATAAGTTTAGTAAGTTAATCTGGGTTGATTCATGAATTTTTTTAATTTTTAATTTTTTAATTTTTAATTTTATCATTTAACATTAAGTTGATTGAGAATTTGATTTTATAATTTATTTTGATATTCTTTATATGTGTTTATGATGGTTTTATGACTCAGATTGCAGATTTGGTAGATTAACCCGAATTGATCCAATATATATATTTTTTAAACTATTGTTTTTATTATTTTTATTTTATAATTAAACCATGTTTTACAAGTCTTTCAAATTATCTATGAACCTACTAAATCAATCATGTCAAATTAAATTAACTCTCACATAGTTTAAGTTTTTTTACACAACAAAAGATATTAGTAACACCCAACTATTTTATGTTAAGAAAATTGATTTTTAGTACAACATGAACATATTAAAAGAAAAACTTTAAAAACTATCGTTGTTTTGATGTAGACTATGAGATAATTGATTGTGGATTTGTATAGTGTAATTACTATTATGTCCTTCTCTACACAAATTTTTTGCCTTACTAGTATAGTAAAATGATATTTTACAGGGGATCTAAAAGTCATTTATAAATTGATTTGGAACAATTTAATAGTTTACATTTTTTTTGTCATATTCAAATGGCATAAATGCCCTTAAAAGGCAAAATAAAATAAAATAATAATAATAAAATGAAAGACTAAAAGGGGTTTTGTGTAATTTCTATTTTTTTACAAAAAGTATAATTACTTTATTGTCCTTAAAGTCAAGAAAATTAAAGGATGAGTCAAAGAATATTTTAATACTTTTCTCATAGTTTTTTATACTCTATTTGAATTTGAGTTAAATTAATATTTTTCATAAATAAAAATAAAAATAAAAATAAAAAATGAAAAGTTATTGGTCCGTGCATTACACGCGCTAGCGGGTGGATGTTGCATGTGCCTTTTGGATCGCACATGCAGCGTCGTGCGACAACTAGAATTTTTCAATTGCCGTCTTTTTCAAAATGTCTAGTGTAGGCGAAGCTGCTGGGGCAGAGCATTTCTCAAATCATGACAGTTCAATGGCGGTTAAGTCTTTTCTCCTCCCATTATTTTCTCTCTCATCTTCTTGAAATTCATGTCAGGTCAACTAAAAATCAAGATTATCCTTTCATCTTTCAACTATGTTCATCTTTCCCTTGATGGATCTTTATTTGTTTTGGATTCTTTTTTAATTTTATCCCTTTTCATTTGATTTTGTTTAGTTTTTATATTAAATATTATAGTCATTCTTTTGATTATTTTCTTGATTTGTTTTTTCTTTCAATTTTCTCCCTCAACATTTATTTCATTTTTTTCAGATTTAATTCTTATTCTTTTATTTGCCTTTTCTTTTATCCTTTTCTTAATTTGTTTTTTATTTCAATTTTATCCCTTAACATTTTATTTCATTTACTTATTTATCCAATTTTGGTAGTCATTCTTTCAATTTCTTTTTTTTTCCTTTTCTTATTTTTTTGATTGAGTCCATCATTTTTTTCTTTCATTATTTTTTATACGGGATTTAATTCTCGTTGTTTTGATTACTATTTTTTTCTTTTTTGATGGTTAAAAATTTTGTTCAAGATTTGTTTTGTTTTTGTAGGGTCATTTCGGTCTCATGAACAAGGTTGTTGGTTTCAAATATTAGTTTAATTTAACTTTGATGTTTCTTTTTTATTTCATCATTTGACATTAAACTATTAGGTCTTGAACTTTCTATTGTTTTTTCTTTTCTTTCTTTGGGGTTATCCTAGGTTGTATGTTAGTTAAGTTAACTTGGGTTGTTTTAATTTTTTTTTCAGTGTTTTTTTTTTTTAATTTCATCATTTGATGTTAAACTATTGGGTCTTGAGATTTTTTATTTTTTTTATATTTTTTCTTTCTATATAATTATTCAGGGTCACAAGTTTGTTAGGTTAACCCTTGGTGACTTAGATTTTTTATTTATTTATTTAACTTTGATTTCTTTTTTCTAGAGTATTTTTTTTAAAATATTTTTTAATTTCAATTTCATGTCACCGGTGTCGGGCTAATAAAATATACCCGAGTTAACTCATATTTTTTTTCCCTTGTATTTTTTTAAATTAATTTTTTTCAATGTTATCATTGAAAATTAGTTTTATTAGATTTTAAACCTTTTATTTTTTTTTTCTCATTTGAGATTATCCAAGTTGCAAATTAATATAAATTTATTAATGTTATTATAATCTAAATATGTTTTTTATACTAGAATTTTTTTTTTTGACATGTCCCATATTATAGTGCGCGAAAAAAAAAATCTAACAAAAACATAATGAATAACCAACCCTAAAAAAACATATATAACCACCCAACCAAGCCATCCATAGATTGACCACTACTCAAGCGACTTGGGGATGAAGCCTTGAATTCGTTTCCTTACCAATTGACAATTGAAATGGGTTGTCTTTCCCTTATCCCTTCCCTTTCTTTTACAAGGAAAGCCATCCAAGATACGCAGAGCACAACTCATAGCTAGGTTTATAAAGAATGACACATCCTCGTACACGTGTCTCCTTTTATGCTTTCTGTCTATCCGTCTCTTTAAATTGAGAGATATGGAAAATCAAGAAAACAACAAAATCCCATCAACAGAAGAATAAAAAATGCAATGCCAAAACGATAATAACTATGAAATTCCATCTCCAAAACATCATCACCAAAGGGAAGAAGGTAATGACCATGAAGAAGAAGAGGATTTCCCTGGTCAGTTTCAGTGCCCTGTTTGCCTGTAAGTCTTTAATTGCCACCTTTTTTTTGTGTAGAATTCAATTTATTTAAAGTTGATTGAGCCATGCTTTTCCATGCTGACATTAACCCTTTTGTAATGCTTAAAGCTTCGTTCTGTTGCCGTTTAATTAGTTTTGGTAGAAGTGTTTTGTTTTCTGTTAAATAGTAAAGGAGAAAAAAGGGAACGAAGTTATAATTTACTGTAATGTGCCGAAAAGAAACCAACTTTTCAATGTTTAATAGAACAATAGCTTGACCCAATTTGCTAGACAATAAGGAAAAAAAAGGGTCATATTGCAACATTTTTCATGTTTGTTTTGATTTTGTGTTTCACCTTTGTGCTTCAATAGTTCGTTAATTGTATTGGATTTCTAATGTATGCTTAAAAGATGCATAGTTAAGATTTTATGGAGCTTTACCGTTTAAAATTTATGATAAGGGACAAAGTACGATGGAGTTCCTTTGTTTTTAATTTGGATTTAGCTTCTGTAATTTCTATGGTAACAAGTTAGTTGTATGGTGTCTCGCTATACATGGCCTTGAACCTTGGTAATTATGCAAAGTTAGCAATGTAAATGTAGAATTCGATGGAATTAACGCTTATGATTGTTTATAGAATTACTCACTTGTGCATCTTAAATGATCCGAAAACAAATTCAGCAGTAACATGACTGGCATTGAATTTGTGTCTGCTTGTCCTGATTCGTCATTTAAAGAAACTGGGCTGTCAAGATCATTTTTTGAAATTTAATCAACATTGTGTGAGTTACACTGCACTGATGATGCCGTGACTGACAACATACATTCAAGTATTTCATTTTTGGAACATGAAATCAGATTAAAATGGAGTGATTTCCAGAAGCTTTTGGGCATAATGTACATGTCCAGCTTCCTCCAATGATAAGAGCGATCATTTGTAGAAACTTCTTGTGTATAAAATTAGCAAGTTCGGTTGAGGATGCTACACATTCATTTCCAAGTGTTTATGATATTCACGGGGACAATTTGAAGATCATTAACCTTTACTTGAAAAAAAATATAGAATTATGAGGCCTTTATGCATTTTTTATACTAATCATTGCTTGTTTATAATATTGATAATATTTTGGCATCTGTGGTTGAAAAAGCAAATGAACAGCTAATCTAAAGTTCTAGAGTCATGCAGACTATCCATACCTGGATCTTTTGGGAACCATGTATTGTTTCCTATGTTTGCATGTAGAAACAGAAGGCTCATGCTAATGACCAAAATTACAGCCTTGCAGACTTGACCCCTGATAGTTGTTAATTAAGCAATATCTCAATCAATTTTTCTCTAGTGTATGACATGTTTAAAGGGAGTTTCCTTTATTTTACAGGGACCTACTTTACAAGCCAGTTGTTTTAGGTAAGGAGGCAAAACTTTCAATTTTTTATACTGGGTGCTTGTAATCTTATATTTACAAATCCTTCCTTTTTCTCCTTTTTTTTGGTAGCATGTGGCCACATTTCATGCTTCTGGTGTGTATTTCGTTGCATGAATGGCTTTCGCAAGTCACACTGTCCAATTTGTCGGCACCCATTTAATCACTTCCCACGTGTGTGTCAATTGCTGGATTTCTTACTTATGAAGATTTGCCCTATAGCCTATAAGACAAGGGAAGGAGAAGTGGAAGGTAAATATCTTTGATATCCTTTTTTTTTCTTTTTGCTGCATGGATTTATAATTTGATTTACTAGCTTGGCTGTTTTTGATCTAGAGCTATTTACAACTAGCTGATCAAGAATGTGAGCAAGCACTAAAAATGCAGCCATTTGTTTCTAGAGGAGAGCCACCATTACAGCAAACATCTTTTTGCTATGACACTAATTCTTGTACTTGCTGTGCAATTCTGAGCCAAACTTGGCTGAGAAAGAGCTGCAGAGAGTGAAACCAAATTGTTTGTTTTGGCTGGACATGTGGATTGATTCTGCATGTGTTATTGAAGGGAAAAAACTAATGATTATGTTTAAGAATAGTAGATGCAGTTGTTTTCATTATTTGCAAAAACTCTATAAATGGTCTTGTCATTGTTGTAAAGTTTTTTGGTAAATTGTATGTTTGAACCAATTGTATGTTTGAACCATTACCTGCTCCCCTCCCCAAACTGGTCTGCTTTCTCTCTGTCTCCCACTTTGATGCAGTGTAGATATAGAATTTACCATTTCTTTTTTCAATATGAGACATCTCTTCATTTTGCTAAAGAAAGAGAAAACAGAATGAAAAGTTTCTTCTTTTGCTGTGTCATTTCTTTGTTTCAGTGCTCCAATGGCAAGTGAATTTAGTTATAATTTTCCTATATGTGCAAAGTGGTGTTGCCTGGTAGTGCGTAGTTGCATTTGTTCTTGCTTCTTAGTGGTTGAAAGGAATAGAAACAGACACTTTGGAATGTCAGTTACACTTGTAGAACTTAAAGTATTAAATCTGTGAAGACAATTTGCAGTGATAATTTAAATTTTGATGGGAACAGATTTTTGAGGGTTGCATCTCCTTGCCCCTTTGCAATTGCTCCTTGGACATTCCCTTTCATTTTATTAGGAACCTTGGACATTTCATTGATCACTCTCGTGTGCATCCCTTAATAGCTCCACCACTGTAATGTTTTGAATAAATAAGTAGGAAAATACAATAAAGCCCTTGGTGGCTTAAAGTGTAGGTATAAATGAATGAGGGGTAGTGTAGTAATTCAACAAAACTTGATAAATATAAATAGAAAGTAAAAAAAAAAAAACAAAATAAATGATCTGAAATTAGAGAGAATCGGCAGGAGAAAGAAGGGAGAAAGAAGAAGAAGAGAAAAGAGAGAAATTAGAAGAAAAATAGAAAGGAGTTGAAGGAAATAAGTTTAAAGGTAAGATTATATATAAATATGTGTTGATTAAGTTTTAATTTTGGTTTTGATAAATGTTAGGGTTTTGAAAATTTGTGTTTTGGGTTTGATTGATGAATTAATTGAATTTTATGGGTTGATTGTTATGGTTAATGGATTATTTGGTGGATTTTGAGAGATTGAATTGAAAGATGATGATTTTGAGTTATGATTTTGTTTGAATGGTGAAATTATGTTAGAAATAAGGAAAGAACAGTGGGTTTCTGTTGAAATTCTGGGTTGGAGGTTGAAGATGACGAAAATTCATTTTGGTCCTTCAATTTGTGGAAATTACAGTTTAGTCCCCAAACTTTGGAAAATTTACAGATTGGTCCCTGGGGCATATTCCGAGATTCTGAACAGAATAAAAGATAAATTATGGGCAGAATTCCTGTATAGTTATGAAATTTTAACACTTTCAATTTGGTCCTTCAATTTGACAAAAATTACCGTTTAACCCTAAAAATTTGATAAAATTCCAGAATGGTCCCTGGAGTATAATGAGATGATCTGGACAGAAATGAGGATTGGTTATGGTCAGAATTTCAGTATATTCATGGATTTATGATAAGTTTAGTTTGGTCCTCCAAATGGATTAAGTTACAATTTGACCCTTAAAAATATAATAAATTACAGATTAGTCCCTAGCTGTAATATTAGCTTTTGCAGATGTGTTTGATGAATAATTGAGGGTTAGTTAGTGAAGTATTACCAATTTTATTATTTGTTTTATTGTGGATTAGATTTTGAGAAAATCGTTAATTTTTGGGTTTTTGGAATATAACTAATTAGTTCAAAAATATATAGGGTTATGGAATATATACTTAAATAAGTGTATTAAATAGGTTATATATTCTTTTGAGTCATTCTTGAATATGTCTCCTTTGTATTCAGATAATCCTGATATTCTACCGGCAGGACGTCAGTAGGATTTTCTTCGGTGTTTGCTTTTGATTTCTGTTTGCTTTCGAGTCAGGTGAGTGGATAATTTTCCATATGCATGAGAAATATTATAAATATTTGATTTGTTAATATGAATTGGATCATGCTTCTTGGTAATATATTTGGTGACTAATATCCTTGTTATGATAAGCATGATCATTCGTTGAATCCGAATTCTTGATATGAACCAGTATGTATTTTGGATTGACTTATGAATTGATAGCTCCTCATTTGATTGATGTCATGAGTTGAGCCTTGAGATATGAATATGTCTGTTTGATTATGATTATGACCCTATGGTATGTCAGTCAGAATACCCATGCTAACAGGGTAATGTTAGTCTTTGTGCACATCGTATCTGAACCCTAGTTGGTCGGGGGAGTCACCAACCTGTGTGGACTGATCATCCCACAGTACGGAGCCTCATGCTCATTGCATTTTGATTTTCTGACGATTTTACCATATGATATTCTTGTTATGGCCTATTTGAGAAACCTTTTTATAAGAACCTAAATTCATACTTGTATATATATTTTTCATTATTGTATTATCTCGTGTGTGTATATTGAACGTTATCTACTCACTGAGTTGTTGAACTCACACTCTCATTATTTATCATTTTCAGGCTTATAGCTTGATAGCAGGTCACTTTTGTTGGACCTTCAGAACCTGCTCTTTTGGTTGTAATCCGTGCATTTTCCTTTATGTCTAATTAGTGCTCCAAAACTATGAAATTATATTAACTCTTGTATTAAGACAATTCAATTATATTATGAAGTTGATTTTGTTATTAATGATGCGTTGAACTCTGATTGAGTTAGGATAAATTTGTATGTAAGTTTGGGTTCGCATAGGTATGGAACCTTGGAGGGGAACCTTGCCTATGTGCCGGTCATGGATCCGGGATTCGGGTCGTGACAACCACTATGTTGAACCTCTTAGTGGTTTGACTTATATTAATATTATGAATGATAATGTCATTTGAAACAGATTGATGCAGTATTTTCTTACTTGGCTGTGCAGAAGAAGAAAAGAAATTTGGCCTTTTCTCACCACAGTTTGGTCATCATTCATCTGGATCACTTCCTGGTGAAGAGCTAGATGTCCCAAGCAATTCTCTACGTCTACCCACCCATCCAAAAACCAAATTGGGTTATGATAGTTGTTTCTCTTTAGGTAATTTTCCAGAGGCAATTGCACATAGTGAGGATAATGTGAAAATTGTGCCTTCATCACCATTAAGGTGCCGTTTGTTTACGCGGCTGCGGCTGCGTTTTAATTAAAACGCAGTTTGCAGCCGTTTGGTTACTGTGCATGGATCCCACGTAATTTTTTAAAAAAAAGAGCAGATAAATGCTGCTTTTCATTTACTGTACATGTTAATTGCACTGTTCACATGAACAGTGCAATTCACTGCACTGTTCATAGTGAATTTATTTATTTATTTATTTTTTAGAATTCATTTAATTTTATTATATATTTTTAAGTGTTAATTTAATTAATGTTTT
>NW_011499900.1:220489-252810 GCF_000495115.2 Populus euphratica
TTTGAATTACCTGTTCCACCTCCCCAAACTGTCTGCTCTCTCTCTCTCTCTCTCTCTCTCTCTCTGACGTACTGTAAATCTGCCATTTGCCTTTTCTTTGTACAATATTAAGGCATCTCTTCATTTTGCTAAAGAAAGAGAACGAAAACTTATTTTGCTGTGTCATTTCTTTCTTTTAGTGCTCAAATGGCCAGTGAATTTAGTTATAATCATCCTATATCTGCAAAGTGGTGTTGCTAATGAACAGTTGCACATGTTCTTGCTTCCTTGTGGTTGAAAGGAATAGAAGCAGAGCCTTTTGAAGGCAATTCACATGACTATTTATATTTTTACAGGAACAGATTTTGGAGGGTTGAATCTTCTTGCCCCTTTGCAATTGCTCTTTGCACATTCCTTTCATTTTATTAGGTGCCTTAGACCTTCCATTGATCACACTCAAGTGCAACCCTTAAAAACACCACCACTGTGCTGAACATCTTTAGTGGTTTTACTTATTAACATTCTGACTGATAATGTCATTTGAAACAGACTGATGCTATATTTTCTTATTCGGTTGCGCAGAAGAAGAAAAGAAAGGTGGCCGCTTTTCACCTCAGTTTGTTCATCATCCATTTGGATCACATTCTGGTGAAGAGCTGGATTTCCCAAGCTATTCTCAGCATTTCCCCATTCATCCTCAAAATAAGTTGTGTTATTCTCCAAAAGCAATTGCTCATAGAGAGGAAAATATGAAAATTGTGCCATCAACACTATCAAGTAGATCTGACGGAACTACAAATGCAGCCATTGAAAATTGCAACTTGATTGGGACAGAGTTTGGACGTGGAATTAAGATTCAGGCCTCTGTTGCTGACTTGCTGTGTGCTGAATGCAAGAAACTACTGTTTCGACCAGTGGTTCTTAATTGTGGCCATGGTAATCTCTAATAAACTGCATTTACCCAGCTAAAACAGAAGAAAGAGAAACATTATTGTCAAGTACTTAATCTAATATCTTCTCTGTGCAGTGTATTGTGAATCTTGTATCACCAACCCCATGCAAGGAATTCCTAGGTGTCAGTTTTGTCAAAGTTCGCATCCAAATGGGTTCCCGGGTGTTTGTTTCGTTCTAGAGAATTTTTTGGAGGAGCACTTTTCTGAAATTTATGCAGGGAGACGAGAAGGTTTGCCCAAACTTTAACTTGTCAGTATCAAAACCTTGAACTTGTATCTTGTCATTTGCTCTTGTTAGTGTCTGGGCTTCATTCCCAAATGAATTATTAAAGTAACTTTACCGAAATATAAATTTTTCTATTAAGCTACATCACTCTTGTGTGAGGTAAAACTTAAGCAAATCAACCTCTTAATAGAGACCGAAGAAGGAAAAAATTCCTGAAAGTTTTCATTTGATAGTGATGATAGGCTCACTAGATAAAATGAGAAATATGGAAAAAGAAATTAAGAGCAAATGGGGTTGTCTGTTCAAATTGTCTCAGCCTTTCTTCTTCTCAGTTTTCTCCTAGATTGGTATTGCTTTGGCATTCTGACAAAGAACTTCGTTCTGTTTCTTTCTTTGATTTGTCACTTATTTTCCTCTCACATTTGGACACATGATGTGTGCGTTCACAGTAGACAGAAATCTTAAGAGAAAAATAGTTTATCGCATCTATACTTCTGTACAACAGTACATGTCAGTCAATTAGGAAAGATAAGGAGTAATTGAAGCCAATTGACTTCACAACAAGTCTAACCCTACCATTTTCAGATTTTTCCCACATTGTCAATGGGCTTCTATCCAATCCATATAATTTTCAAATAATTCATGCACACATGCAGATTTTGTTTTGGGTCCTCACGCATTGTGTGCCGGACAACTTGTTTGCGTGAGCATGTGTTGGTTGGTGTTCCTTCTTGAATTTGTTCACTTTCTTATAAGTTGTCATGTTGCAATTTTCATATTTATGTGTTCTTTTTGCGCTGAATGTATCTTGACTTCAGGTTCAACACAAGCTCAACAACTAGCTCCACGGTCATCACCAGTACCTTCTAAGGTTTATTCACCATGGATATTTGGCAATGGACCAAAGGTTCACATTGGAGTTGGGTGTGATTCTTGTGGGGTAATGTTAATTTTTAATTCCCTTTGTCTATCGTGTTTGATGATTGCAAAAGTAGTTTATATATGTATGAACAAGATTCAATCTCAGATGCATGATTTCCTTTAGAAGGCTTGACACTTCTGTTGAATGCGTTCTCATAATTGGGATGACATCTTCTTACTTGTTACTGTATCTATCCTTGGAACATCCCTTACTTTCCCTTTCTGTGCCTATTATTGTGCTTATTCTCATCAATTACTCAACAACAATGAATTCCCTTTTTGAAAATCTCTTGCTAGACATGTTATTCTTATTAGAGTAATGTGGATTTTTTACTTAGGCTGCGATGTGAATGTTACTGTCATCCTAAAATGTGGTTATGTTGCTTTATTCAAGAAAAGTCGGTAAATATTTATCGAAAGTACATCAAGTACACTTGGGTAGTTCAGTTATTTTTACAACACAGCTAATGCAAACTAGTCTAGCATGTCATTTTTGTTATGGTAGAAAAACGAATTCAAAAGCTTTGAACTTTCATGACAGATGTTGCAGATAATTGGGGAAAGGTACAAATGCAAAGACTGTTGGGAGGAAATAGGGTTTGATGTGTGTGAAGCATGCCACAACAATCCCTCCTACATCCCAGGCCGATTTAATCAGCAGCATGAACCAGAGCACCATTTTGAGATTGTGCAGCCACAGGGCAATGTTGAACATGTACACATGCAGGATCTTGATCAGTCTGATTTTCCAGAAGATGAAGATGATGATGAACATGATTTTCTTGCTCCAGTCCTGTTAGATGATGTTTTACCGGATGTAGAAGATGGCTCTAATGGTATGGTAGATGTTTCTGCTTTGGTTTTGTCAAATGATGCTGCACCAGATCAAGAAGATGGTCCTGATGTCTCCTAGGTCAGCTTTGACTGGAGAAAAATCGACAAGGTACTACCGCCAACGCTAGTTTGCTAGGTGAGAAGGTGCAATGATAGAAGAAGCGTGATAAAGGAAAACGATAGTTAAAAGAGATATGATTAATTATGTGATAAAACAAGTTGATTAATTTCTGTACATATCTCATAAATAAATGAATCCATGCAAAGGCAATTATCTGATCACAATCTGTAAACCCCAGATCATATTTATTGGATTTTTATTTTTATTTTTTATGTAGTGAATGGATTAGCTCCGCATATCATCATCCAGAGTTTAAATCCCAGAGAAATAAATTTATCGTAAACGCTCTGTGCATACACATGAAAACCTCAGAGGGATTTAGCCTTGGTATAAAAATGCATGTTCCCAATGAGAAACTCTACGGTAACTCACAGGTGACTACATGTAATTATCTCACTGAAGAGCGTCTTTAGCGTACCTATCAAGAGTCATTTAATGATTTAAATCAAGGTTTTTTTTTTTTTACTTGTATAATTTATTATGAATATTTACAAAAATTACCATTCTACATGCTCCTCCCCAGTCAATCTTTAAGTGAGCTCCTCTGTTTATCTTCTTGTTCTTTTTGTACAAATAATACCATGGAGTTCAAGTTTCGAGCTCTAGACAATAGGGCGATGCCAGTGTACTAAAGTGTCAGTTGTTTTGAAGAAGAAGCATTGCAAGTCCCATGCAATTTTCTTCTCTTACCACTAATCTCTCTAAATCTCTGTTTCGAGTCTATTTCCAAATATTGTTTGTTTTTTTTTTAAACAAAAAATTATTTGCACAGTTAGGAACAACCAACCTAGTAGATTGCGCTTTCCTAACAGTGCAAACCATATGCTATTTTCTCATAATTGTTTTTTATGTGTTCTTTTTGGAAAGTGTCATTTAAAAAAAAAAAAAAATCTGGCTTTTGACTCGTATTTATCATTGTTAGATTTGGTTTTATTAAAAAACAAGACCTAAAACTCCTCTATAGTGATTTTACTAGAGTTCTAAAGTCGTTAGTATTGTAAATAGAAATTATAAAATAACTATTTTATCTTTATCAACAACAACAAAAAAAAAGCCTTGGCAATGAGGGTAATAAGATAGTTTTTTTTTTCCATATTAAAAATAACTAAATTACTTTTTAAAGTAAAAAAATATTGAATTGGTCTTCAGGGACTATTTTGACTTTTCTCTTTCTACAATACAGTAAAATTATTTAATTGTATTTGAATTTAAATTATCTTAAGTTTATATGAAGGGGCTCTTTGGTATTTTTATTATGGTAATTTTATAATTATTCAGTATGGTAAAGAACAATTTGATACTAAAATACTCTTCAAAGCGGAAAAAATATTGAAATGGTCTTTAGGGGGTGTTTTGACTTTTCTCTTTCTACAATACGACTTAATTGTTTTTAAATTTAAATTATCTTGAATTTATATCTATTTTATTTAATATTAAAAAGATTTTATTTAATATTAAAAAGCTAACGGCACATGTTATCCATACTAACACAAATTATTATGTTTGTGGTTTTTAGACAATGCATGTAATATTTTCCAATCCATAACAACGTTTGAATCCTCATAATAACACCTTCATCCTTCATCATTCGATAGCACATGTGACTAATATCTTTCTAGTTTGGAAACAATGATCTCTTCTTCTTTTTCTTTTTTTTTTTCTTCTCTTTCTCCTACTTAATTTCCATATTTGTCCCTGTAAATTTTCAAATCAACCTTTCAATTTATTTTGCTTCAAGACTTGGTTTTTATTCTTTTTATTATTTGTTTATTTTAAATAATTCATGAAATTAGAATTTTCTTTCAATTTCATCATCTTTTGATTTTTTTATTTGTCAAATTTAATTTTTATTATTTTGATTTTGATTTTTTTATTTTCCTAATTGAATTTGTTTTTCAATTGCATCTTTGAATGCTTTATTTCCTTTAATTTGTTTTCAAAATTTTATTTTTTATCTCTAAAATATCTGTATAAAAAGTTTTAATTATAAATTTATCAAATGAATATAAGTAATGCTAAAAATAGTTATTATTATGATTTTAATATCTAACTCAAGGCAATACCTGAGTTATAGGTTAGAAGGGTTAATCCAAGTTAATCTAACAAAGTATTTCAAAAGGATCTAAATGATATTATTTTGAAAAATATTTTTTTAAAAAAAAATTAATAGGTTTTTAACCGAATTAGACTAAGTTAGACAATCATTCTTCTATTTTTTCTTAAATATAGACCGATCGTGGCCCCAAATTGGCTAGGTCTTGGGTCAACTCACTGAGATGATTCGAGTTTTATAACTGAGATTATTATAATATTATTAATTTCAATAATTAATATAAACTAAAGTAAAAAATAATATCTAATTATTATTTTTAAATATGTAAATTTTATAATAAAATATATTAAGAGTAAAAAAAATTTTGTACATATTTTTTATGCTTTCATACCATCAACCAAACAAAATATAGAGATAGTCATGCTCTCCTTTTACCATTACCAAACACAATTTGATCTTGTCTTCTGATCTATTTTGTCTCATATATCCACCTTATTGGGTTTATTTAATTTTTTATCCATTTATTCAATTATTTTAAATATAATTCTGGATTAATATTTTTTTAAAAAATAGTATTCAATAAATATGTTTGCTTAATCTTTTTATAGATAATTTTAATTAAGGTTGTGTTTGGTTAGTGTTTAGGATAAAAATGACATATATATATATATATATATATATAATTTGATAGAAAAGATAAAGATATTGAACTTATGTAATTTCAAAACAGGAAATACATAAAAACATGGTTTTTATGTACTCATTGTTTTTATTTTTCTAGTCTTGAAATAGGAACCAACGCTACCTAATAATAGATGCACATAAAACCCCAACTCATGACCTAAATAATAATGGAATCCACATCCATCAACTTTGCGTGTAGTCGGGTGTTAACTTATGAATCAAGCTTCTATTATATCTATATCTAATTTATTATTTATTAGATACAAATATAAATATTTATATCCTATCTATCATGTCTCAGTATCCATTCAAGTATTCAGTATATGAGTTCTATTTCTTATTTAACATAAAATAAAAAATATAGATACAAAAAATGTTAGTGCATGTATATATAATTATAAATGATATGCATATTATGTCAATATTAGAATATGGAATTAGATTGTATTAAAAAACATAAATATCTTACACACATGTTTTGATTAAATTTAACAATATATATACTTTACATATTATTTATCAAATAAAATAAAAATTAAATAACCAAATATTTAAATAAGTTGGTTCAATTTTTACATTCATCAAATTAAAATTAAATTATCATACCTTTTAAAAGTGTGGTTGCGATTGTTTTTTAAAGTACTTTTTATTCTGAAATATATTAAAATAATTTTTTTTATTTTTTAAAAATTATTTTTAATATCAATACAACAAAATAATTTAAAAACATTAAAAATTATCAATTTAAAACAAAAAAATAAAATTCAAATTTTTTTAAAAACATTTTTAAAATGCAAAATCAAACAGGTTATACCCCATGAAATAACTGTCTTTCCTCTCCGCCTATCTCTCGATATGCTCGGTGCTTCCCAAAAAGTAGGGGAAATCATTACTTTTTCTTATTAATTAATTTAGTATTTATAAGTTTTTTTTTTAAATAAAGTCTAAGCTAGATGAAAATAAGTTAGATGAAAACAAGGATAAATTTGTTTATGGGCTAAGCCTAGTGGATTATAAAGTTTGGACTTGTACAAAAAAGATTACAAAAAAAAAAAAGGATCTAATCTTGTAAAAAAATTTGCAAGTGAAGTTAGGCAATTTCAATTATGCCTCCTCAAATTATGAAGTAACGTAAAGAATGAATAGTTAATAAATGGTTATCTATAATATTCCCTACATAACTATTGAGGATGGAGGAACACAAATCAATTATATTTGCTATACAATTGAAGCAAGTTCTTATAATTTTCAAAATTTATTTATCAATAGGCTTATAATCACATCAGCTATAATCAATAAATATTTAATTTGTAGGCAAATAACTTTTCGACTTATATTTTATAGGTGATAATTGGTAGGCTTGCAATTTTTATTATTAATATATATAGTAGTTCATGTTTTTCTATCAGGAAATTTTTCAGTATGCATTTGTAATTAATTGAAGAATCATCTAATAAATCTAAGTTCATTAATCTTGACTGTTATGTTATTTTTTATATTCAAAGCATTCAAATTATTTGATTACTCCACAAGTTTTAATTTGTTTCCTACATATTAAAAGACTATAAAAATTTTTAAACATTGTTACGAGTGTGAAATTGCAAGTATGGAGTTGTAAGAACATTATCATAGTTCAAATCATTAATATTAAATTTAATATTTAACTTTGAAAATTAAAGTTTCTAAATTAAAATAGTTACAAAAAACCTCGAAATAATGTAACCATGCAAAATGAAAAAGATACCAAACATTTCAATCATTTTAAAACAATATATAACAAGAACCTCCAAACTATTTTAAAATACTCATATGATTTTATTATATAAAAATTTAAAAAACTATTCTACAACACCCTCCCAAGATTTCAAAAATTTATATAAAATATTATATAATATATTAAAAGGATTTAGTGTCTCTTTTACTATTTACTTAGAGATAAATTACTGTAAATTAAAATAGAATAATGATAGAGTTATCTTTACCAAAAAAAAACTTGCTAAGCATGCAGTAAAATGGGATGAGATTGTCTTTTTTATAGGATGCATTTGATATTAAAAAAATAATTAAAAATAAAATTGTCAGTTTAGATTTTGCTGGGCATGATAGGATTGTCAGACCAGAGGCACTCGATCATGGCAAGACCATCAATCCCAGGCATTGGGACAAGACTTTACATATATATTTAAGACTCTTAAATCTAGCTTGAGAAAAAAACCTAATATTATTCAACTTTAACTTTTTTTAAATATTTTTTATAAAAAAGAATTATTCCACAGCACCTCACATACTACCTAGCTACGTACTAACATCTAGAAGCTAAGGAATTTAATTCAAGCCAATATTATTCAATTGTAATTAGCTAAAATTAAAGTCATATCATCTTTAAACAAATGCGTGGAGTGGAAGCAACTGGAAGTTAGGTTTCCACATATTTTAGTAGACTACTTCTCCTTGAATGACAATAATGGCATCTCCAACGGGAAAGTTCTATGAAACAATAATAATTTAGTTTTTCTCCTCTGATGATATAGTTAAATAAAGAGTTAAAATTTCTTTTTTTATCAATAAAAATCATTTCTAATCCTACGTACATATCTATATAAAAAAACTAAAAACATTAAAATTTATTATTTGACATTCATAACTTTTTTCAACGACTTTTCTCAAAAATGTAAAAGGTATTTTATTAAATATATTAAAATATAAATAAGTTGCTAAAATAATTTTTTTATTAGATTATACATGCATAAAATTATATTTATATTATTAAAAAATCATATCAACAATTTAACTTTTTTAAATGGTTTTTGCCGCTATGCTCTGACTATTCGGAAAAGATCCCGTAGATACATGTTTTCACAGCGCTGCTGCTCTTCCCTGCGCTCCCTCCTAGCAGCATTTGTGCATGGTCCTCGTCCTGCCCTCCGCAATTAATTGCTTTAGCCTGGCATGACGTAATATATAATTTATTACTTACCTGCCCCCATTGGTTACTGCCAAATCTCTTTATGCCATGTTAGTTTCTAGGAATTCATTTTAGTGGAATCTATTTTCCTTATTTTTTTATATTTAATAAATATAAAAAAAATTAGTTTAAAAAAACTCAATTTCAGTCAATAAAAAAATAAAACTTTAGGTTAGGAAAGTATTTTCCTTTCTTTATTTTAAGAAAAACACTTTCCTTTCTTTTCAAGATGTTTATGATGAAGAAATGAAAGTATGATAAATATTATACTCTTCATAATTTTTATATTTATTTTTATTTTCAAAATGTTATACAAGGAATTAAAAAATTTCATATTCTAAACTTTATGAACATGCACATCCCAATCATTATAAGTATCTCAACAAAAAACTTGATATATATATGAGGTAATGACAATTGTTGTTAGAAAAGATATGGCAACTAGAAATTATGCCAAATCATATGCTGATATCAACTTAAAAGAGAATATTGAAGAATAATCAATTTTAATTGAAAATGAAGGGGAATATGAAGAAACTTCAAAAGAAAAGGAGATATTTTCCTCTAATACACAAAAGAGGCAATATAAGAAGAGAAATCGCATGTATGAAGATGATAGTGTTGAAAAGTTGTCTAAAAAGATTGAAGATGTAGCATTTACAATCCAAAGCCTCAACAAAAATCAACTTGATGTCAACGAGCTATATACAAAAGTCATGAAAATTGAAAGTTTTGATGAGATCACTCTTGGGGATGCATTTGTGTTAGAGAATAATATAAATCATATCTTAGAGCCTCACATAATAGCTTAAGTTTTTAGATGAGATGGTTCTTTGACATGATATCAAAACCTTGATGACCAAGCGGTTACGAGTTTGAATCTCACCATCCCCATTTATATGATAAAAAATAAAGTACAAGGTAATATGGGTCTGTGCAAGTTTCAAGCCCAAAGGACTTTCACTTGAGAGGGTATGTTAGAGAATAATATAAATCATATCCTAGGACCTCACCTAGCAGTTTAAACTTTTAGGTGAGATGGTTCTTTGACATAGTATTAGAGCTTTAATGACCAAGCAGTCACGAGTTTGAATCTCACCATCCCCATTTATTTGATTAAAAAAAATTAAACACAAGGTAATGTGGGTCTGTGCAAGTTTCAATCCCAAATAGCTTTTACTTGAGGAGGTGTGCTAGAGAATAATATAAATCATATCTTGGAGTCTCTCCTAATAGCTTAAACTTTTAGGTGAGATGGTTCTTCGATTATTTGATCACTTGGTCCAGCATGAAATGTTGGCAAAAACATTTATGGTAAAAAATGCTAATTTGAGAAAAATTTGGGTTCAGAATTTTGTGAACCAACACAGTTACAGGCCTGATTGTTAAGATGATTTCACTATGATAAGAAAGTTTATGTTTATTATTTGACAAATATGTTTACTTGTTTAATTCGGTTTATGATTAGTACTTAAAAGTGTATTTTTATTAAGGTTTTATGTCATCATTTTTACACTTGAAGTATCAATAACTCCTTAACTAAAACATGTTTTATAATAATATATCTAATAATATAAGATACCTTTAATTTTTAATAAATATTTATTTTAAATTATTCTGTGTATAAGTGTATCTTTCCCATTTAGACTCTAGCAAAGAATCGTCGGCATGTTGCCTCGCCAACCAAAAATATTTGAACCAAGATAGGCAAAAAATTGAAAATAGTTGATGGAAAAAAACTGTCGAATAAGTAAATAAATAGACCTTAAAAAAAAAAATTCAAGCAAGAAGGATCATACATTGATTAGGGGATGCTCGTATATTTTTTTTTATTTTCATGTGCTTGTTTTTTATAAAATATTTACACGAGGATTGGTCCAAATAAAATATTTTATAGCTAATATTTAAACTTAATTCATTTTTTAAAATTTTATATCCATGTTAATCTATTTAAAATATCAACCACCATTATCATTATTTTCTATTATTACCTCGCCAAGATAATCTACAGCACCACCTTTATCATCACATCACCCCCGTTGCTCCACCATCACCTCAGCACTCAACTCATCTTCACAATATATTAGTCACTCTACTACCATTATATTTTTTATATCTCTACTAAACATTGTAAATTATATGCAAAGCAACCGAGTCCTTACAAATTTAATCTTTTATTTATTACTAATATTGAATGAATAAAAATATTTTCGTTGCGATAATCGTATTAATCCAAATAAAAAAAGGGGATCCTTTATTTTTCATAATCTCAACTTAAATCAAACATCACTTTTGTTGAAAAAAATTAAATCAAGAGACTTTTTTCTCCGTCTTTAAATTATGCATTAATAAAGAATAGAAAATCAAACTTGGTAAGTGATTTTTTAACAAATTAAACACAATATTATTCTAAATCTTAAATAATAGATAAGAGATATTTCTGCATGGTAACTTTTACTATAATTAAATAATTAAAAGTATTAATATAAAAATATTATTATTCATGTTAATAAATAGTATTAATAAAAAATAATATTTTTTGTGTTATAAATATTATTATCTTTATTATAATTAAAAGTATTAATATAAAAATATTATTATTCATGTTAATAAATAGTATTAATAAAAAATAATATTTTTTGTGTTATAAATATTATTATCTTTATTATAATTAAAAGTATTAATATAAAAAGTAGTATTGTTCGTGTTATAGATATTATTATTTTTACTGTAATTAATAATATTAATATTCAAAATAATATTATTGGTGTTATAAATACTGTAAAGCTTTGGGGGTGCTCATTTGCTGTGTTTTTTGTCAATAATGCTGTAAATTTTTTTTCTTTTATTTATTTATTTCCACGTGGTGAAGATGAAATATTATTATTATTATTATTATTAATTTTTTTAAAAAAATTATTACTATCAAGAAAACACAGTAAATTTTATGTGATGGGATTAAAAACTATTAAAAATTTAGGACATATAAATTTAATATTATTGAAATTATTAATTTCATTAATATTATTAAATTTAAAATAAATTTTATTACCATAAAAAATATAAATTTGATTTGAAAGATAAAATCAATTATTATTATTATTATTACTATTATTATTATTAACTTGGATCTGATATCCCCTCTCAGACAAATTTAGTAATATTATTGATATGATAAATATTATTATTTTTATTCTAAATATTATTATCTTTATTATAATTAAAAGAATTAATATTTAGAATATTATCATTGTGATATATTTATTATGATATTTATTATATTTAATATTATAATTTTGATTATAATTAATATTATTTAATTTCTAAAAAATATTATAAATTTGAAAATCAAAAATAGATTTGATTTGTAGTATAAAAGTAAGAATTAATATTACTACTATTATTGTTTACCATCATTAGTAAATTTATTTTAAAAACCTATTATTATTATTTAGATTATAAATGCTATAGAGCTATGGGGAGCGTTTCTCTATTGTATTTTGGATCATCAATTATGGCTAGAAGCATTTATTTTTTTGTCAAAAGCTATTGGATCTGATTTAATAACGAGACCTAATGTTGTTAGGTTGGGCTGTCAAACAAGACTGAAAACTCTTTAAAAAATAAGTCAATAATGTTGGATTCTGCTGCTTTGTAGAATCCAATAATATTAAGTCTAGCTAAACCAGATCCAAAACACTTAAAAAAAAAGCTGAGTCTAGCTAGCCAGCAATATCCATAAATATTATTATTTGTATTATAAATATTTTTTTATTATAATTAAAAGTCTTAATATAAAAATAGTATTGTTTGTATTATAAGTATTATTATTTTTATTATAATTAAAAATTTAAATATTATGAATAATATTATTTTTACTATAATAAAAAGTAGTATCGTTAGTGTATTTTAATATAAAAAGTAGCTGTCACAGCCTTCTATGATGTTTTCACTTAGGTTTTAATGTCACTGCTGATGTTGCTGGGGGTAAGTAAAGTATAAGGGATGGATCATGTGCTCTGTATCAGAAATTGCTTGCAGCAATGCAACCAACCTGGTGGGATTAATACCATCCACCTGATGCTGTGAATGCCATCTTGGCAGACAGTGTATGGAAAGGCTTGCACACAAGAATGTGCTGTTTAATATTGTTTGGAACTTTGTGTTCAACTGGTCAAGTACTTAGTCCTGGAAACTTCAGTGGTCTGAACCTTTAACTGACATCGATGTCTAATATTCCTCCGTCGGGCCTGGTCGTTTAACTCCCGTCTCGCTTTCCTTCCAGATATCTGACGGTCTATTTCGCCGATAAGATAGATCCGTCGATGACATTAAGTGCACAGAGCTGGACCCCTCTCGGGTTGGTCGCTTTTCAATGAAGCCTGCACCTACTGGGAAAAAGGAAAAAAATAGACCGTCGAATAATAAAATTGGTTCTTACAGGATCTGCTATTTGAAAATCAGCTGAAACAGGATTTTTATGTCACTTAGGAAAGGAAATTTAAAAAAAAATGATATTATTATTTTTACTATAATTAAAAAAAATTATTAACATTAAAAATAATAGTGTTGGTGTTATAAATATTGTAGAGCCCGTTATTGTCTATTGTGTTTTTTATAAAAATACTATAATTTTTTTATTTTTTATTTTTTTTCATATAGTGAAGAGAAAATATCATCATCATCATTTTCTTTTTCTTTCCATAACAGGAGAATTAGCAATTTCTTTTTTATTATCACCTAGGGATCTCTTCTTTTTCATAGATGTTGTTTTCGTTCTAGCAAAAACTATTGCACCTCCATGCTACTTGGTTGCCAAGTTTAGGTATACCGGACTTGGTTTATAATGATTTTTTAATAATATAATTATTTTATTAAATTATATTTATTTTTATTTATAAATTTCATGCATTGTAAGAAAGTTGGGCCCCTCATTCTATTTTTCTTTTTTTTGTATTTTGAATTTTAAGAATTTTTATTGAATTTAAATATATCTTGCAACTCTAAAGAATTAAAAGAAGAGTCTTTTCCATTTTTGTATCTAGATTCATGAGACCATGAGACGAGAGAATTAAAAATACCTATAGAAAAGACTAATCTAATCAATAATAAATTTCAAAGAAATATTATTGATGATTTCATTTGAAGAGTAATAATAATAATAATAATTAGTAAATTAAAAAGCAGTATTATTACTATCAAATAAAAACCATAAATATTTTTAAAACATATTAAAAAAATATAAGAACTTAAATAGACAAGTTAAATATTATTGTTGAAGTTTTTTAAAAAATATTATTACTACCTATAAAAAGGAGCAGAGGACTCATAGTATTTCGACAATTAGATATTTATAATCGATTTTGAGAGTTCAAACTCTAGAGTTCACATGATGTTAGACCAATAAATATAGGATTAGACAACTCATCTTAATGATAAATATGAATAACTCACTATTAATTATAAAGAACTCCATTAATTGGTAATGGATATAAGATCAAATATTTGTGGTTCATATGCACTCTCTAAATAGTCCTTTGGTCCTGACAATGACCAACCTCTTTTTCCTTTAGTGCCGTCTCTATTTTAGATTTATTATATTTAAATGTATAAAAGTTTTTCATTGTAATAAAAATTTGATTTTTATACTAATTTATTTGATTTTAATTATTTTTATTTTTTTGTTTAATATATTTTTAAAATATCATTGTTATCGACTATTAAATTAGATTGTATGTGTATCAGGTTTTGATTGAATTTAACAATATTTATACTTCTATTATTTATCAAATAAAATAAAAATTAAAAAATAAAATATTTAAATAAGTTCAAGTTTACATTCATCAAATTCAAATTAAATTATCATATCTACCTATATAAATGGGGACTGCCATGTACTAAGTTCTGAAATAACTGCCTTTCAATTCCTCTCCAAATATCTCTTTCTTCTCCACCTATCTCTCAATATGTCTGGTGCTTCCCTGGAAACAGAGAAATCATAAATAAAGTCTAAGCTAGATGAAAATAAGTTAGATGAAAACAAAGGCTTGTAATCGCATAAATGATAATCAATAAATATATAACTTGTAGGCATATAGCCTTTTAGACCTGTAGTTTGCAAGTAATAATCAATAGGCTTCCAATATTAGGCTTGCAGTTTGTAATCAATTGAAGAGTCAACCAATGAATCCAAGTTTCTTAATCCCCACCTGTTAAGTTATTTTTCATATTCAAGGTCTTTAAATTATTTGATTATTCTACAAGTTTTAATTTGCTTTTAGCATATTAAAAGATCATAAAGATTTTATCGTTATAAGTGTGGAATTATAAATGTAGAGTTGTAAGAATAACATCCATAGTTTAAATTATTACATTAAATTTAATATTTAACTTTGAAATTCAAAGTTAGATTAGAATAAAATGTCTCAAAATAACATGTAATCATGCAAAATGAAGAAGATAACAAAACATTTCAATCATTTAAAAACAATATATAACAATAGCCTCAAAACCATTTTAAAATACTCATATGATTTTATCATAGAAATATTTAAAAAACTATGCTACCACAACCCACATGATTTCACAAATCTATATAGAACATCACATCTAAAACCTAATAAATTTAATTCAAACCAAGATTGCTCCATTGTACAAGCCAAAGTTAAAGTCATACCATCTTTAAACAGATGCGTGCAGCGGAAGCAATTGTAAGTTAAAACTGGCAGGTGGGTGCTATACGCTTGCCCTTGAATGACAATAATGGCATCTCCAACCAGAGAGGTAAAAGAAATAATAATACTAATACTAGTCACAGTTAAAATTTCCTTTTTATCAATAAAAAAATCATTTTTAAACCTACACAATAAAATTCATTATTTAGCATCCATAACTTTTTTCATTGACTTTTCTTTAAAAAAAAGAGAGTAAAAGGTATTAATATTAAGTATATTAAAATATAAATAAGTTGTTAAAATAATTTTTTTAATAGAGTATACATGCAAAACATTATATTTATATTATTAAAAAATTATATCAACAATTTAACTTTTTTAAATGGTTTTTGCCGATATGCTCCGACTATGTGGAAAAGATAAACATAGGTACGTGTTTTCAGTGCAGTGCTGCTCCTCCCTTCCTAACAGCATTTGTGCATTGTCCACGTCACGCCCCCCCACCCTCCCACAATGAGGTGCATTAGCATGACATGGCGTAATGTTATTTATTGCTTACCTGCCCCATCGGTCACTTGCCATACCGCTTTAATGGTGCGATTGTTTCCTGAAAGTGTACCTACTTTTTTATATTTATTTGTTAAAAAAAATTATTTTTTTTATTAATAAAAATTATTTTTTTTAAATTATAAAAATTATAAAAATATTATATTATTTATTAATTATATCAAATTTAATTTTTGAACTTTTAATTACTATATATTTTATTTGGATTTTTTTAATTCATCTCTTAAAATTTAGTTTAATTTTATTTTTATATTAATTTTAATTTTAATTTTTATGATTGTTATTTGATTTTTTCTTATTATTTTTTAAATTAAAATCCTTTATCTATCAAATTTGATTCTCATTCTTTTGATTATTATTTATTTTATTTGAAATAATTTATAAAATTATAATTATTATTATTTTTAAAAAAATTATTTATTAGATTTGATCTCTATTATTTTAATTATTATTTATTTTATTTAAAATAATTTATAAAATTAGATTTTTTTTTCAATTTTATTCTCATTCAAATTTTTAATTTGTAAGATTTATTTTTTATTATTTTAATAAATTTTAAAAAATAATAATAAATTATTTTCCAACTTATTTTTTATGATATAATAAAATATTAAAAAAAAATTTCCAACTTACTTTCTATTACAGTATTAAACATTAGAAAATAATTTATTTTTTTTAAATTTATTTTTAAAAAAATTATTTTTCTGCCACAAGATTTAAGTGTGTACAGTGTGTATGTGATTGAATTTTTTTATATAAAAAATTATATTTAATTTTCAATAAGTTATATTTTGTATTTTAAAGTAATTACATCCACAAAAAAAATTACTACATCTAACCATCAATCTCAAACATACAGTCCATACGTACAAGTTTATGAGCGGCCACGATTAGCCCCGCTTTCTTACCGCCCGCCCAGCAATGATCCATTTTTGCTGATACCTTCCTCATATCTCCTTTGCCGACACGTTACTCCCACAACTTGTTAACAGAGACTTTCACTTCATGACAAAGCTGTCATCTTTTCAAACATGTTTACTGCTTTGTGAACATCAATACGAGATCTCAAGTTTTACTATTAACCATTAATCTGAAAAAATATCTGGAGTGTCTGTCTATATATGAACCACAAACTCTAATAGAAAAAAAACTGCAACCTTGCATAATAAAACTAAAATATAATTTTAATTCCAACTCGATTTAATATTGAAAAATAAAAAATATTAATTTAAAAAATATATAAAAATAAAATCAATAAAGAATAAAGAATAGAAAAAATTAAGATAACCCAAATTATTTTTAAAATTAATAAACAATTATATAGAAAACAAATAAATAAAAATAACAAAACTTAATTTCCAATTAAATAAATATTAATATATAAAAACTAAAAAAACCACAAGCAGAAATAGGAAAAACAAAGCAAACCTAAACAAAGTTCCCAAACCTATATAAATCTCTAAATTTTTTAACCTGTAAAATCATTCGGGTTCAATCAACAAGTTCAATTTTTAATTAATTTAATATTAAAAGATAAAATAAAAAATTAATTTAAAAAATTTATTAGAATAATAATAAAAAAGCAATCAAAAGAATAACAATTAAATTTGATTAGAAAAACTTAAAAAAGATGAAATTGTTAAAAAAAATTAATTTAAAAAATTATATCAAATAAAAAAATAAAAATAAAAAGAATAAAAATCAAATATAAAAGATTAGAAAATAAAATAGGATGCAATTGAAAAGAAATTTTAATTTTATAAACTATCTCAAACAAATCAAATAGTAAAAAAAAACATGATAAAAAATAAATGAATAACAAATTGAAGAATTATTTTAAAATTTTAAAATGATAGACATGAAAATTAATGAGGAAAGAGGACAAAAAAGAAGAAGAGAGATTATAAGTGCCAAATTAGAAGGTTGTTGGCCACACACTGCTTATTATCATAAAGAGAATACCAAGCCTATTCTTACAATAATTGAACTCCTTCACAATTTTCTTTTATAATATTTAATATTTATTAAAAATATAAAAGTTCTGCCAACTCAACTTAAAACAAAGTTTTGTTTTTATTAAGTCAAAAGTGATTTTTTACTAAACATGTTTGAAAATTATTTGGTAAAAATCAAATAAATATATTTGCACCATAATAAAAACATAAACCAAGCCATAAAAAAGTTGTTATACCATCTACTTATAAAGCTAAATTACTCATTAACACATGCAGATAATTTTAGTAAAACTTGCTTATCAGATTTTAATAACAATACCTCTATATATATATATATATATATATTCCCAATTTATGAACTATAATACTTAATATCTGGATCTACGTTTCTTTTATTTTAGGAGTAACTAAGTCATTTTAATATGTAAAAAAAAATTAAGGTGTCCCTGTACAATTTGAAATTAGCGATTCATGATGAAAAGATTGAATTGCCCCACTGCCTAGTTAAGTGGGTTTATGATTGAAGAGCAATTCTATCATCATGCTATTATACTATTATAATATCATATGTTCAGGCACACAATAATTTCACGGGGAGTTTTAGTTTTTCTACAAGAAATTTTTCGAAGATTAGGAGTGCATATATGAACAAGGTGACTGTGAGTTATCTCTAATTCAATGGCTATTGTATTAATTCACGATTCAACTCCTCACTTATCTCTAATCCAATGACTATTGTATTAATTCACGATTCAACTCCTCCTCCTTTTCGTCTTTTGAAACACTTTCAACTCTTGTTAAATTGTATCTAAATTTTTAATAGAGTGTTATCAAGGATTTATATATTCTGCAGTTAATTTACTTGTATTTCCATATATTTGTTAATATGTGTTTATTAAAAATTAAAAATTTTATTAACTTATTCACTGCCATCAAAGTCATAATTATTATACCTTTTGAATTTTTGCAATATTAATCAAAATATTTATACGGAAGTGTTTATTGACATTAAAGTCATGAACATTATAAAAAAAATAAAAAAATAAAAAGAAAGAATAAATTATTAATAGCTTTAAACAAAATCAATAATACAATTTATTTCAACTAGAATGTTTAAAAAATAATAATATTTTTTTTGTGTAAAAAAACTCATATCATAAAATTTATGTTGACCAGTTATAGTTTCTAATATCAGTAATAATAGCCAATAACTTCTTGAGCAATATATATATTTTTTTAAAAAGATACTAAATATCTATTTTTTTATGAAAATTTTTAAATAATTACTGTGATGTCCGGGTATGACAAGCTTAAGAAATGAAAAAAAAAACAAAATAAAGTCGAACAAACTTTCTAAACTTATGTTAATCTCTAAAATTTATAACATGTAAATTCATAGACCCATGTCTAATTAAGAAGATCAATTCCTAATCAATTTAATATTGAAAAATAAAAATAAAAATTAATTTAAATATTATCTTAAATAAAATAAATAAAAACTAAATTTAAAAGGTAAGAAAATTAAAGTGAAATATTTTTTTTTAATTTTATAAACTATTCCAAATAAAATAAATAATAATAAAAAATATCAAATTAAATGATAACTTTGAAATTTTAAAACGGTAAGCATTAAAATTGATGAGGAGAGAAAAAGACAAAAAAAAAGTTTGTTGGCGCAGGTTATTTTGATACGTACAAAAAATAAAATGTTTTTGATATCCGTGTATGATTTGAAAATGACAATTCATGATCGAAAAATTGAATGGCCCCACTGCCTAGGCAAGGGGTTTTATGATTGGAAAGCCATTCTATTATTATGCTATTATACTATTATATGTTTAGGTATACAATAATTTCACGTGGAGTTTTAGGTTTTCTACAAGAAATTATTCGAAAATTAGGAGAGCATGTATGAATAAGGTGATTGTGAGTTATCTCTAATCCAACGGCTATTGTATTAATTCACGATTGAGCTCCTCCTCCTCCTCCTCTCCGTCTTTTGAAAAACATTCAACTCTTGTTAAATTGTATCTAAATTTTTAATAGAGTGTTATCAAGGATTTATATATTCTGCATTTAATTTACTTGTATTTCCATAGCTGGTATCACTTGTTCTTGATCGAAGTGTCCTTTATTCAATCTTAATTAATTAGTCGGTGCATGTCAATTTCACAGTCACAATATGACAACATCGCACTGATGGTGGTTTTTGTTTGGTTTCACGTCATTCGTGATCGTTGTCTCATGCCTTGTTACGGGAATCTAGAGTTATTTCTCTGTTTTTTTTTTTAATAAAAAAATATTTTAATAATATTTTTCCTAATAAAAATATTTTTTTAAAACTATATGAGATTAATTAGATGTAATTAACAATTATATAGCAACTGCACCAAAATATAACATTATTTCTTCTTCATTCTCGTGCAGCTCCATAATACCTTTATAACATCAATAAAAAACAACTTCAAAAGAATACCTTTATAACATTAATAAAAAACAATTTAAAAAAACAATAGTAAAAGAAATAGCAACAATAACACAACACCTTCATCCTCCTTAACAACCAATTTTAATTAACTCCTATCTAGAATTGTAATGACAATTACTCCAATAACTATTATTCATAATAGTAATTAATAATATATGAAAATTATAATTGTGGCAGGTCAAAATTTTTTTACAAGAAATCAATCATTATCTTAAAAAAATCATAGACTATTTCTCGTACATGAAAACTATAACTATAACAAATTAAAAATAAATCTTTTTATATAAATAAGGAATCATGTAATCATAAAAAAAAACAAAGTTATAGAAAAACAATAATTACTACTCTCTCTATATAAATAACATCTTATACAAGTTAAAAAGTGTGCTCATGTCTGTATTTTATTGTAATAACAGTAAATCTATCTTCTTCATCTATTGTTTATTTTTCATTTTTCTCTAAAACAACTTGAATAATTAGTAAAAAATTAGTTTGACTCAAAATAAATATTATAAATAATTTTTTTTCATAAATATTAGAATGATAACATATTGGATCGATTCAAGTTAACCTGCTAATCCATAATAAATCTAATATTGAAGGATATAATTGAAATTAAAATTGAAAAATTCATTAAAAAACACAAAAAAAAAAACAACTCAAGCCAACTTAGGATAACTTGCTAAACTCGTAATCCAAGTCATGAGATAAATATAATCTTATAAAAAAATAAATTAAAACAAATAATAAAATTTAATTCTCAATCAATCAATTATTGAAGAATAAATTTAAGAAAACAAAATCAATTAGCAAAAAGAAAAAAAACTCAAATTAACCCGTTAAACTCATAATACTGTTAGTAGAAATGATATAACCTTATGAAACTTAATCTTTAATAAATTTAATGTTAAAAAATTAATAATTAAAATAAAAATATTATTCTAATAAATAGTATTCTACGAGGGAGAATAATAAAACTCCTTTCTTCTTTAACTTTTTCTTGTTAGTTAATTACAAAGGTATACCTCCTATTTAAAATTTTTTTCACTCGCCTGAATATTAATTTATGAGTTCATTTAATATGATTTTTAAATTATAATTTGCAACTTTTAATAGTAATTCAAAGCTTGTTTTTCATAGATAATTTATAATAATATTTTTTTTTAAGTTAAAAGTTAAAAATATCAACTTTTAATAAAAGCTAAATTTTTTGGACATAATTTTCTAAAATGTTTTGTTCTTATTTAAGTCAAAAGTGATCTTTACTAAACATGTCGGAAAATTATTTGGTAAAACCAAATAACTATATTTGCAGCATAAAAAAACATAAACCAAGACATAAAACAAAGTTGTTTTCAAGTATTATATGTTGATTAGAATGTCAAAGAAAGTTGTTGTGGAGGACTCAAAGTTACATTTGAGTTTATAATGTCGAGTAGAGTGTTTTTATATCTTCTATTTAAAATGAAAATAAAGTAAAAAACTAATTTTGATTGTACTCGGACAATTAATGTTTAAAATTTAAGACGTGTTGATTTTTTTTTTTTTAATTGAGCTTGCTTCCAAACCTAGTGCTCAGTTTCAAGTCTAGATATTTAATGTTTATTTTAATTTACTCATCTTCAAATATGTTTTTATCACATACATACACATATCAATAATTTAATTTTTAAAAATATAATTATGTTAATCTACTCACCTTAAAATTATTAGCTTGTATTCAACTATGTTAGATTTTATTTTTATAGTGGTGCAAATATTTTATTTGATCTGCAATTGATTTACTTCCTTATTTATTATTAAAATTATTTAAAATATTTAATGATTAAGTAAATGATAATTTAATTATATTGTCTTTCTAGCAATGAATTGTTTTTATTTTATATGATGATGAAAAATTCTTTCTTAATATACTCTTGATGAGTAGAGAAATTACTATTTGGAGTTAGTTAAAAAATTAATGCTTATTATAAATTAAAATTAAAATAATAAGTGTTTCAAACATTACAAACTTGATGATAATACATATTGTTTTACACATCAGTTTATATTATTTTGTTATGTTTTATTCCTCATAAATTAAATAGAATCTATAAATATTCACATTATTTTACACATCATTGTTAAACATAATTTCATCATTATTTCTTGTTTTGTCTCATTTACTCATCTCAATTTACTCATTTTTTTTATTTAAGATAAATTACTACACACTAAGTGTGTTTGATAAAACATTGTGTATACTGTTTTTGTAGAATGTTTTTAATTATAAATATATCAAAATATTTTTTTACTTTTAATATTAGCATATACAATTATAAAAAAAATAAATAAAAAAACCAATTTGGTAAAAAAATATTTTGAAAATTACATATTAGAAAGCAAGTAAAATAAGGTACTGCGTCCTTGGCTCTTCTGCTGGGAGTACACTGCACAAGTCAAGAAATATCTTTATCTAATCAAATTTTGCCGAGACTGAGGCTTCATTTTTCGCTTTATATACAGTGCATTTTATAATTTCAATTGCTAGCCATTGCTGAAATAGAAGATAAGTGATTTTTTGATACTCAAGAAACTGAAGAGACTGAAGCAGTGTCATGTGGAGGCTTAAGATTGCAGAGGGTGGCAATGATCCACGAAGAGACTGAAGCAGTGTCATGTGGAGGATTAAGATTGCAGAGGGTGGCAATGATCCACACATATACAGCACAAATAACTTTTTGGGGAGGCAAATATGGGAGTTTGATCCTGATGCTGGCACCCTTGAAGAGCGAGCTGAGGTTGAAGAGGCTCGCCAAAATTTCTGGAGAAACCGCAACGAGGTCAAGCCCAGCTCCGATCTCCTTTGGAAATTCCAGGTATATATACACACACACAAATTCACAGAATATGTTTCTTATATCACACACACACACACACAAATTCACAGAATATGTTTCTTATATATATACACTAAAATTTCTCATCAGATTATTTGAACGAGATTATTTGAACACTCGTTCAAATAATCTGATGAGAAATTTTGATATATATGTATATGTTTCTCAAAATTTCTCATCAGATTATTTGAACACTTGTTCAAATAATCTGATAAGAAATTTTGATATATATGTATATGTTTCTATGTTTGGCTATTTCAAGAAATAGGACACATGGAGAGTGTTCAAATACTCTGATGATAAATTTTGGTGCATAATTTATTACCTTTTCAGTCACTTACTTTTATTTAATAAAACGCAGTTTCTAAGGGAGAAAAAATTCAAGCAAAGAATTCCTCGAGTCAGGATTGAGGATGGTGAAGACATTTCCTATGAAAAAGCAACAAGTGCTTTGAGGAGGAGTGTTCATTTGTTTTCAGCCTTGCAGGCTAGCGATGGCCATTGGTGTGCTGAAAATTCTGGCCCAATGTTCTATTTCCCTCCCCTGGTTATTGCTCTCAATCCCTGCCATCATTTTACCTAGCAAAAAATATTAGCCAGAAGTTTCATCACCACCTAGAATTGGCAACATAGCATTTTTCTTGTGATCATTTGGCTACAAATGTAGCCAGAACTGTGTTTTTTCCCGTAAAGAAATCGAAGCATGTTACACAAACGAAACCATATTAGGCACTGAGATGGGATGATTGCGACTCGCGTGCCATCCATAAGTAACTAATAATATTTAAACAATACTGAGCGCATACCTAATAAATTGATGTCAACAAAAAAAAATAATAAAAAAAATAATAGTATACTAAATTATGAAAGAAATTGGGAGACCATGGCAAAGACCTTTTGACTTTTGGGCTAGTACTTCTGGATTTTTGTAACATTTTTTTTTTTAAATCTTCAAACTTTCGTGTAACTAGTATGATTTTACTATAACTCTGCGAAGTTATTGTAATTTACCCTTGCTGAATTTAAGACAGGCTTTCAAGCGCATGTAATCCCAGTCTTGAAATCCTTCTGACAGGTTCAAATGCTTGATTGTATAGATTTCTTGCCTTGATTTAAATTGATTGAAAGAGTTGAAATCTGAAAAGATTTTATTTGAATTTTTTCATTTCATATGATTCATAGCTTGATCTGAAGAACTGGTGATTAGAACGTAAAAAAAAAAACAAAATCTTGTACTCTTCAGGCCATGTTGCTGTTTAACTCTGCTTTCACGAGTAGCATCAGAATGAATTTGGAAGCGTGTTTACTCAGTTGTCACAAATTGGCAAACTATAATTCAGATATTTTGTGCGTTCAGTTTCTAACGGCAACCTTTTTCCCCCCTCAATGCAGGTTTTTTCTCTGTATATTACAGGACATCTTAATGCTATCTTCTCTGCAGAGCATAAAAAAGAAATCCTACGTTACATATACTGTCATCAGGTAGAGTATATTTGTTAATTACAAGGATGACAAAAGGAATAGCTTTATCAAACTAATTTTGATTTTTTTTTCTCTTTCTCGTCTTGGCTTTAAGGATTTACCAGTATCAGAGTGCTAATGTGCTGCATTTTATCTTGTAGAATGAAGATGGTGGGTGGGGATTACACATAGAGGGTCACAGCACCATGTTCTGTACAGTCCTGAACTACATCTGTATGCGCATGCTTGGAGAAGGACGTGATGGTGGCAAAGACAAAGCATGTGAAAGAGCAAGGAAGTGGATTCTTGATCATGGTAGTGCAATTGCCATAAGCTCTTGGGGAAAGACTTGGCTTGCGGTACAACATATGATACAACACAATTCAATTAAATTTCATACTGTTAAACTAGTTATTGGTTGCTGGTTGGTATCATTAGTAGAATGTTTCCTGTCTAATAAAAGAACGAAAGAAATCTTTATCTACATGATTCTTTTCATGTTGCTTCTATATGATAATTTTGTTTCTAATTGTTTGATTTTCCCGTGTTGTAGATACTTGGTGTGTATGAGTGGGCTGGATGCAATCCAATGCCCCCAGAATTTTGGTTCTTGCCATCTACATCTCCCATTCATCCAGGTTTGCATTTTGTTTTATGAAGTTATTGAAGCATGAAACTTATATATAAACATTATGAAATCCTTCAATAATTTTAGCATATGATTGATGGAAATTGCAAATACTCGAGCTGCCAACTTCATAGTTTCTAGAATTCTGTCCTTAACTTGAATTTAGTTGCTTGTGTAAAGCCTGCTTTTAGCTCTGCCATTCCAATCATGCATTTCATAAATGCAGGAAATTTGCTGGACTACTGTCGGCTCACTTACTTGCCGATGGCGTACTTGTATGGGAAGAGGTTTGTTGGTCCAATCACACCTCTCATCTTACAAATTAGGGAAGAAATCTACAATGAACCTTATGAGAAACTCAATTGGAGGAGAGTCCGCCATTTATGTGCAAAGGTCAGTTGACTTTTAGCAGCTGTTCTTCAGAAAATGATCTGAAAACATTTCATTTTCGTCAAAATCTGTTTTGTTTCTTCAGGAGGATAACTATTATCCACATACTTCGATTCAAATATTGTTTTGGGATGCTATTTATACTTTTGGCGAGCCCCTTCTTACTCGGTGGCCCTTCAACAAATTGAGAGAGAAGGCTCTCAACATAACAATGGATCACATCCATTATGAAGATGAGAGCAGTAGATACATTACCATAGGATGTATCGAAAAGGTAACACACATGCAGAACAATAGCAAAAAAAGAAAACCAGTACAGTAAAATATTTGCCTATTACACATGTTCTTTAATTTTTGGACATTTGTACCACTGAACTTGAACAGCCATTAGATATGCTGGCTTGCTGGGTTGAAGATCCCAATGGGGATTATTTTAGGAGGCATCTTGCTCGGATCAAGGATTATGTGTGGCTTGGAGAAGATGGAATAAAGATGCAGGTCGGTAAACTTCTATCATAAAAATGTTACCTAAACGGTTCACGTCGTCTTTCCATTCACTGGTTTATGTTAACAACAAAAACAAGAAGAATTCTCATAAACTCGAGTTTATGCTTATTTAGTCATAGACTTTAGATTTGCAAACCAGAAGTAAGAGATGCCGATGGAGTATGATTTTTTCCTTTTCATATTCATTTTAGAGTTTTGGTAGTCAAGTGTGGGATACCAGTCTTGCCCTTCAAGCTTTGATTGCCAGCAACCTCTCAGATGAAACAGGACCTGCACTTAAGGAGGGTCATAGCTTCATAAAGAACTCTCAGGTTTCCAAATTTCATATCCTGAAATTGTTTCTTCCTCTCAAGCGTGTTTCTTGTAGTTAGTTATGTTTTGGCATTCTGCTTTTCTCATCCCACATCAAATCTTGAAGGTCACTGAGAATCCTCCCGGAGACTTCAGAAGGATGTTTCGCCATATCTCTAAAGGATCGTGGACTTTCTCTGACAAAGATCATGGCTGGCAAGTGTCTGATTGCACTGCAGAAAGCATGAAGGTCTGTTCTAGTTTTCTGCTGTAAGCAATACTATAACAAGTTGAGCTTTTTCCTTGAACATTTACCATCGCAACATACTTTGTGATTTGCATGTTCTGCAGTGTTGCCTCCTTTTTTCAACAATGCCTCCGGAAATTGTAGGTGAAAAAATGGAACCTCAGAAGCTTTTCGATTCTGTTAATATTTTACTTTCTCTTCAGGTGAGGATTAGTTGCATTCAAATGGTGACCTTTGTGTACCTAAAACTCATCAACATTCCTTGGTATTTCCTTGGATTTGCTCCTTTCTAGAACACGGTATTCACGAAGTAACAATCAGCTCGATTTTATGCAGAGTAAAAATGGTGGGGTATCTGCTTGGGAGCCGGCAGGGTCTGGATTATGGTTGGAGGTAAGTTCTTCAAGTCATCGAACTAAACTCGAAATGTTAAGCTTAAATTCTGTATGTTTTCCTTCAAGACTTGACTTGGAATATGGTATTTCAACTGTGACGTCTCTGCTGTTCAATTAGTGGCTCAATCCTGTGGAGTTCCTAGAGGATCTTGTAGTTGAGCACGAGTAAGATTCTTGAACCATTTTACTTCAAATAGTTAAGCAAGATCACTTATTGAGCACCTCCATTAGGAATGTCGAAAAACTTGTTGAAGACTAATAAAACAGCGATCCAGGTATGTTGAATGCACATCATCAACAATACAGGCATTAGTCCTATTTAAGAAGTTATACCCTGGCCACAGGACAAAAGAGATCCAAAATTCCATCATAAATGGTGTCAAGTTCATTGAAGAGTTGCAAAAGCCTGATGGCTCATGGTATGATCCATTTAAAACAGTTGCTACATTATTTTAAAGGTTGATGTACAGTTTGCAGAAAATTGTCAGGGAAATGACTAAATATAGCAAGAATTACTACAGGTATGGAAATTGGGGAATATGCTTTATCTATGGTACATGTTTTGCTCTGGGAGGGCTAGCAGCTGCTGGAAAGACTTACTCCAATTGCCTGGCTGTTCGAAAAGGAGTTGATTTTCTACTTGGATCACAGAGAGATGATGGTGGATGGGGCGAGAGTTACCTTTCATGCCCTAAGAAGGTAATACCATGTTAAAGATTTGTAAAGAAATCATTTATGCAATAACATTTTGTGTGCGTGGACCTTCTCATTCCATCTCCCATGGTATCAATGGGATATCCTCCTTCAACTTTCTAAAGCTAAGAAAGTATACTGGTGCATGTTGACGCAGGAATATGTACCTCTTAACCACTCAAACCTGGTGCAAACTGCAATGGCTATGATGGGTTTAATTCACGGTGGTCAGGTCAGATTAATTAATTTATAATTTAAAGATTAATAGTCTATCTCTTCCTATATATAATGTAATGCACTTCTGCTCCTTTTTCCCCATCAAAATCCATGATTTCAAGCTCCTTTTCCAATAGGCGGACAGAGACCCTGCACCCCTTCATCGTGCTGCCAAGTTATTGATTAATTCTCAAACAGAACTTGGTGATTTTCCCCAGCAGGTAATTGACTTATTGCTCTGCACACAAAGAAAAGAAATCATAAGAAAAAGAGAGAGAGAGAGAGAGAGAGAGAAGAACAAGAGAAGCTGCTCGCCGTTTAAGAAAATCCTTGAAATAATCACTCATAAAAGAAGATTTATGATGAGATTTTCGGGGAATAAGAGACAAAGAATTGTTGTTTGTCAATTATCATTCTTTTTAGCTCGTTATATCCTACGTTTACCACCGATTGAATAATAATACTGCTTCTTCGTGACAGGAAATCGGGGGAGTTTTTATGAGGAATTGCATGTTACATTATTCTGCGTATAGGAGTATCTTCCCCATTTGGGCTCTAGCAGAGTATCGCCGGCATGTTGCCTCGCCAACCAAAAATATTTGAACCAAGATAGGGAAAAATTTGAAAATAGTTGGTGGGAATAAAACTGCAAAATAAGTGAATAAATAGATCCTCAAAAAAAAAAATCAAGCAAGAAGGATCATACATTCTTCAGGGGATGTTTGTAATTTTTATTTTCTATTTTCATGTATTTGTTTTTTATAAAATATTTACATGACGATTAGTTAAAATAAAATATTTTATAGCTAATATTTAAACTTAATTTATTTTCTTTAGATAGTGTATACATATTAATATATTCAAAATATCATCAAAATATTCCACCCCAATTATTATCATCTTTCTATTATTACCTCGTCACCATAATTTACACCACCACCCTTATCATTCACATCATCCCATTACTCCACCGTCGCCTCAGCTCTCAACTCATCATCACAATATATATTAGTAGCTCTACCGCCACTATATTTTTTATATATGTATTAAACATTGTAAATTTTATACAAACAAACGAGTCTTTGAAAATATAATCTCTTACTTATTACTAACATTGAATGAACAAAAATATTTTCGTTGTGATAATCATATTAATCCAAATAAAAAGGTTTCTTTAGTTTTTTATATTCTCAACTTAAATCAAATACAACTTTTGTTAAAAAATTAAATAAAGAGACTTTTTTCTCCGTCTTTCAATTATGCATTAATAAAGAATAGAAAATCAAGAAGACCCAACTAAAATAGTTTATTGGAGAAGCCAAAGCCCAAAGGCGAAAATCACCCTATGCCCCTATTCTATCAATTTTTTACAACGAACATCTAGGAGAAACCCATGCTTGGCTTGTGGATAAAAAAAATATATTTAAAATTGTGATTAGGGTTATTTTTTAAAATATTTTTATATTAAAATAAGTTAAAATAATATTTTTTTAGTGCTCATCGTATTTAAGTAAATGAGAACAAGATAAATAACAGTAATAGAAATTTCCACATTACAGAGATTTTCATAACGGTACAGTATCACAAAAGATATTGCTATCAGATTCAGGTGTAAAAGGCCTATACTTGAGAGAGCTTGTTCATGAGTTAATATATGGAAACCTCTCCTAACGCAATCTCCACTATGAACGTGAGAGAAAGTAAGGAATGTAATTTAACAACGACATCATTTCCTGGAATTCTATTCTAGCACTAATTTATAAGTTCCCACAAAAAATGAAGCAGTGTGTCTAGGTTTCTGGTGAGAAGAAGGCAAAGTCCAAGAAAACCAAAGGAGTAGATAGACCAGTGATCCTCTAGTTGGTTATATGCTAATGAAGTTTTATGATCGGTCCAAGAAGTTCAATAATAGTATTAACACAAAAAAAGGTTTTGTATTATTAAGAAGATTTAATAAGAAAAGAGTTTTCCTATGCGTTTTTATTGTAATAGAGTTTAGTTTCAAGAAAACCATCCCAGGACACCAAATGGAACTAGAATTCACATTGTTGTTCTTCGTGCGTGGGAGATCGGGAAGATATTAACAATCTCTTGTTTTTTATATATATTTAAGGAGATTTTCTCTACCATATTTGTTTGCTAGAAAGTCCGTATTATGTCCATTATATATGTAACATGTGACATCGCCATGAATAAAATGGTAAAAAGGGTAAAATTAAAAGTAGGGCCGCCGCCTAATTTTACAACAACTACTCTTATTAATTTTATTTGAAATTCTAAATAACAGGTTGATTATATAATAAAAAAAATATAATTATTTTATTCATTGTATCTAAGACAAAGTAAATTATTGTTTGTTTTGAAATTATATGTATTTATTGTGCTAACCCATTTTAACAAAAAATAGGTATTGGACTTGACATAAACATGTGTCTTTCAATTAAAAAATCTGTTAATCAACCATTAATGATACGAGCCGAGAATGAGTCATTTAATTTTGATTTGAACTCTCAATTTACATGACAGGCAATATACTACAATGAAAAAAAAACATAATAATCACCTAGAAACACGAATATATATTCACCAATTTTAGTATCTCATAATCAACATTTAAAAGTAGAAGTCAATAACGAATAGTCTAATTCTAGGTTGAGTTCTCAAATAAAAAACAAAAAACAATTGATATATTATTATTAAACATAATTCTCAACACAACTCCATAAATATATCCACACCTTAAAATAAAATATTTGCTCACATATTACAAATAATTCAATACAACTCAATTAATATAAAATATAATCTAACAAAAAAAATAATAATTCACACCTCACAAATTATCCAAAACAAAACAAATAACAACTTTCTAGGGTTTGTTAGATGTGGCAAAGATAATTTTAGGGATAAAAAAGAAGATTGAGAGTTAGACATCGCTTTCTTATGCTTTATTGAGGGTGAAAAATAATATTTTAAGTTTCAAGAAAAGATATGCCCCCTAATATTCAAATGATATATTTTAGAATTCAACTAATTTTTTTTTAAATATTAAATTTTACTTTCACATAAATATCTCCTGATTTCAAAACAATAATTGGATATAAAACTAAATAGTATAATTTAAAAGATGTGATGTAATAAAAAAATATGAAAAATAAATTCAAGACAAGGTTTTAATAACCTTATTCATAAAGTTCAAAAACAAAAATGGATTGACAACATAACTTTTCATATCAACTCCATTCATCAAACATTTATCATTTTGTAACATTTATTAGATGTCTCTTTTACCATCCTTGCTATGTTGACGATTAACTACTAATTAAGTACATACTATTATCCTTTAAAATTTCAACATGACCCTAGTTCACCAACTTTTGGACTTGATATATAAAAATTTTATAGTTTTCAATTGGTCTATAATTCTATCATGGTATTCATATTTAATACTTGGTTCATGCCACCTTAAATATTGTGTTTGTATTAAATTTGTTGAGACTAGGATAATGTGTCTCATATTAAAAAGGTGTTAATAAACAATGTTGATTGGAAAAGTTATATCAATCATGGACAACAATGCTTAAGAAGTTGGCATTATTTGAGATGACTAGTTGGGATGTTGATGGGACAAGTTAGTGTTTGTGAAGATTTTTTTGCTTGAGGAACATTCTTTAACATATTATTTGGCTTTATACCAACTTTTACCATTGATTTTTTATTTTATTTTTCCTACTTTTAAGCTATGCTCAATTCTTTACATTACAATTACCACATCCACAAAATAGATCAAGGAATTAACAATTAAGTATTAAAAGTATAGAGTTAACAATTGAGTATTAAAAGTATAGAGATTTGAATGTGTTAATAAAATATATGGGTTCTTTCTCCAATAAAGAAGGTTGAATTTGTGTAGCAATTTTGCTGTCACGATCCGAATCCCGGATCCATAACCGGCAACGCAGGAGCAGTGTCGAAAAGACACCCCACCTACGCTAAGCCTTAAAATAGACACATCAAAGGAACAAGTTATTCAAAAATACGCAGCATTTCATAATCTTCAAAAATATTATATTACTCAAAACTGATGAAATCAAAAGATAGTCAAAACTCTTCATCAGTAATTAAAACAAAAATAATAATTCATAAACTCATTATATTGTCAAAATCCAAACTTAATTAAAACAGAGTAATAGT
>NW_011499900.1:254554-364351 GCF_000495115.2 Populus euphratica
CTATTTATATTTATCAACTATTATTCAATTACCACAATACCCCTCATTTAATTATACTTACTCTTTAAGCCACCAAGGACTTGGTTGCCCTTTCCTACTAATTTTCAAAACATCACATTTGCACTACCTCAAAGCATATTCTTTGATTAACTCATTGTTCTCTTTCTCTATACTTTAAAAATCAAACATATTTTAGAGCCACTTTTATGTTAAACTTATAATGACACCTGAATGCATTGATTAAATTTTTTCATTTATTAATCTTGTTTTTATCTAGACTCGTGTATTTGTTAAAAGCGACACCACTCAAACTTTTATAGAAAAAATAGATGAGAAGCTTGTCATTATTAATTACTTCCTCCATCTTGATTAGCAGATCCTTAAATTGGTCTTTGAACTTAACATAAACATGTATTTTTCAATTCCAATATATGATGACCAACCATTAATTATATAAGCTAATAATAAATCGTCTAATTCTGGATTGTACTCTTTATATATATGACAACCAATACACCGCAAGGAATAAAAATACCATAATAATAAACTAAGAAACACAAATGTTTACCCACTAATTCTATTACTTAATAGTCAACAATCAAATAGAAGAGCCAACAATAAGCAAACTGATTTTGGGTTGAGTTATCAAATAGAAGACATTGAATGCATTATTATTACATACAAGTCTCAACACAACCCATAAATCTATCCATGCATAATTTTTTTTCCACGTATTACAAATAATTCAATTAATATAAACAAATATAATCTAACCAAGAAAATAATTCACACCACACAGATTACTTAAACAAAATAAAAAACAATATTCACCTACAAAGTCATGTATTAAAACCCAATAAATATTCCATAAATAATTTTAAAATAAATAAATCACATGTAAGGTTTTAAAATTGAACTTTCCAGTATGGCGGAGTTTGTTGGGACTGGGGAGGTTGAAACTAGGCACAACAAAGCTAGAAAAATAAAATAAATACATAGAGTTTTTGGTTGTATAGTGCATTTTTCTCACTTGTCGATGAGTTTGGGGCACGCGTGAACTGGTCTAGAAATTATGCATCCTTTTCTTCTTGCTCTCTACACCAATGTTAACACGTTTGTTGCTATTCAATTTTTTATTTAAATTTTTAATAAATTTTTTGAAAAAATAAAAAAAACAGCAAAAAAACAATAAAAAATCTAAAAAATATATTTTTGATATATTTACATAATTTTTAGCATTTTCAATATCAGTTCAGAAGAATTTAAATTTTCAAAGGTATTTTGAATGCATTCAACTTTTAACGCGTTAATTTTACAATTTACTAATTTTTCTTGTTAAGTCAACATTGATATTGCTTGCTTTCAAAAATACAAAAAAATAAGAAAAATTAAAACTTACAAAAAAAAATCTCATAACCTGAGTCATGGAGTTAATGGGCTAATCCAAGTTATTTTTATTTTTTTTTAATTTATTTATTTCAGTTTCTCCTTCAACATTTGATTGGTTTGCTTTGTTGAGTTATCTTGTTTCATGACCCGAGTTATAAGATTTGGTTGGCTTACCTAGGTTTACTATTATTGTTTTTCTTTTTTATCTTGTTTTGTTAATTGATTTTTTTTTCTATTATCATCCTTTTACATTGGGGTTGGTTGAGAATCAAACTTTTTATATATTTTTTTTGTTATCTCAACCTTACAACCTAAAACACATGTTTGGTGAGCTAGCCTGAGTTGACTAGGGTTCTTTTTGGTCATTTTTTAATTTTTTTTAGTTCCTTCATTTGACATTGGTTTGGCTTGGAATTGAGCTTTAAAAGTTTTTCTTTTTTTCTATAGGGTTATTCTGTTCTTATGATCTGTTTCATGAGTTTGACATGTTTATCCGACACTAAGCTTTTTTTTTTTTCCTGGATCCTTCTCTTAAAACTTTTTTTTTTAATTCCTGTCATTCTAATTTCTTGTTGGTCAACATCTTTTTTTATTCCTAGATGAATTGAAAAATATGTTTTAGATATTATTTTATTAAATTACATTTAGCTCTTGCATTTTAATAGGTAAGATTGTGGAAGATTTTTGAAAATATTGACAAGGAAAATTTTAAAAATATTGTCAAGTTTTTTTTATGCATGCTATGGTTATTAAAAGAATTTTATAACTTGTTTGATTTATTGTGATTGGCCATTTATTTATCATATAATTGCGTAAAACTTCCTTATTAGATAAATTCATATCTATAACTTGTGTTGTAATTTTTTTTATTTTTTTAAAACATGCTAACAACGTTTAAGGTTTTTTTTTCAACATTAAACAAAATCTAATTCAACATGAAAAGTAGCTTTAACCACCTTCAACCATCAATCTAGTATAACTATATATTGTATATTAACAATGCAATTTTAATTATAGGATCAATATACTATATTTGTTATTCATTAGCATCTTTCCACACATTGTGTAGGGTAATCGGCTAGTTACTAACATGTAAAAAGATGCTTTTATAAGATTGAAATTGTAAACTTGTAATATTATCTCTTCAATTCTCTTTCATTTCCTCTCCTCTCCTCTCCTCTCCTCCTACTGTTTCCACTGCCAGTTCTCTCCCTCTAAATTTCAGACTCTCTATTTTTTTCTTCTTCCTTTTATATGTATAAAGTTCTTTGTTTAATTAATGCAATAATCCTTATTCATTTATATATATAGCTTACTCTTTTAAGGCATAAATAAACAAAGGCAACAAAGCCCTTTAAGGCTTTAAAATGGGTATAAATAAACAAAAAAGATTGTAGTAATTAAATAAAGAGTTGATAAATATAAATAGAAAGAGAAAAAAAAATAGAGAAAGTTATGTTCTTAGAGAGAAAATCATAAAAGGAAAAGAAGAAGAGAAAAGAGGGAAAGATAAGGGAAATAAAAGATAGTTAGAGAAAATAAGTTTAAAGGTAAGATTTAGATTTTAAATGTTTAAATGTGTGTTCTTTTATCTTTAAATTTCTATTTTGTTGAATGTTAGGATTTTGAAGATTGTGTTTTGGCTTAATTGATAAATTGATTTGAATGTTATAGGTAATAAGTTAATTAGTTGATTTTGGAAGATTTTAGGTAAAGATAATAATTTTGAGTTATAATTTTGTTTAAATGGTGAATTTGAGTTAAAAATCTTGATATAACAGTATGTAATCTGTGAAACTTATGGGTTTGAAGTTAAAGATGATGAAAATTTAGTTGGTCCCTCAAGTTATAAAAATTATATTTTAGTCCCCAAAATTTGAAAAAATTATAGATTGGTCCCTTGAACATAATCGAGATTATGGATATAATTCCACTATATTCATGAATTTATGATATTTTTAGCTCGTTCCTTCAATTTGATAAAAGTTAAAATTTGACACTAAAAATATGATAAAATTCCATATTAATCCCTAGCTGTAATATTAGTTTTTTCAGATTAGTTTGATAAATAAATAAGGTTTATGTAGTGAATTATTATCAATTATTATTATTTGTTTTATTATGGATTAGATTTCAGGAAAACCATTTAATTTTAGGTTTTTAGAAAAAATAACTAGTTTTGTTTAAAAATATACAGGGTTATGAAATAGATCCTTAGTTAAGTGTATTAAATATGTTGTGTGTTATTTCAAGTCATTTTTTAATATGTCTCTTTTGTATTCAAATAATCTTGATATTCTGCCAGCTTGACATTAATAGGATTTTCTTTGGTATCTGCTTTTTAGTTTTGTTTACTTTCAAGTCAAGTAAGTGGATAATTTTTATATGCATGAGAAATATTATAAATATTTGATTTGTTAATATGAATTGGATCATGCTTCTTCATAATATATATGTTGGTTATTATCCTTGTTACGATAAAATACGATCAATTGTTGAATCTGAATTCTTGATATGAACCAATATATATTTTGAATTGATGACTCCTCATTTGATTGATGTCATGAATTGAGTATTAAGATAAAAATATATATGTTTAATTATGATTATGAACCTATGGTATGCTAGTCAGAATATCCATACTAACAGGTAGTGTTAGTCTTTGTGTACATTGTATTTGAACCCTAATTGGTTGGAGGAGTCACCAACATGTGTGGACTGATCATCTCATAATATAGAGCCTCATGTTATTACATTCTAATTTTCTGACGAGTTTTATCATATCATATTCTTGTTATGGCCTATTTGAGAAGTCATCCTATAAAGACCAAAAGCCATAATTGTGTGTGTGTGTGTGTGTGTATATTACTGTGTACTACCTCGTATATGTATATTAAATGTTATTTACTCACTGAGTTATTGAACTCAACTTCTCATTATTTATACTTTTAGGTTTATAATTTGTTAACAGATCACTTTTATTAGACCTTTAGAACCTATTTTTTTGTTGAATTTTGTATTTTTTTTCTTTATATTTAGTTAATGTTTCGTAACTATAAAATTATATTAACTTTTATATTAAGACAATTAAATTATAGATGAAATTAGGTTTTTTGTTATTGTTGCGTTGAACTCTGATTAACTTGAACTTTGATTGACTTATTTGAATGATAAGTTTGTATTTAAATTTAAGTTCTTATAGATATAGAATCTTGAAAAAGAACTTGTCTATCTACTAGTTATGGATTTGGAAATCAATTTGTGATAATTATATTGCTATTTCCACTTAAATCTTTCTTTTTATTTCAAAACATTAAAAGTTTTTAGTTGTTAAAGTTTGGGAATTTTAACAGCTAATCATTTTGGAAACCTTCGTGTTCCTAATCAGTTTGATTTTTTTTATATAATGATCAGTTATTATTTTTTATTTTCAAGTTGATGTTATAGTTAAATAGGATGACATGTGCCATAGCACTATTGGCTGATCAATAATATGAAGTAGTGAAGTAGGTTCACCTCCAAAAATTTTGTTTCTCCTACTCATCTTGTCTTAAACCAGTCATATTAAGATTAAAAAAAGAATTTTATTTTTAATTATTAAGGAATATAAAAACCTCATTAAGCATATAGAATAGTAAAAAAATAAATCATTATTTTCAAAACCCAAATATATAGGAAAAGGACATGGAAGTTATATATAGATTTATGAGATGAAGTATGTGTAGTTTGTGGAACTGCAAGCATTAATTAACATTAACTTAATTTTCTTAGTTAATAAGTTTCAATAAACTATATTAACGTCTTGTTACAAACTTGAAATACTAAAATTGCTAGCCTACACACAGAAAAGGCAGAAACATAGAATGAAGCATGTTAAAGAAAATCCCTATCGCCTCTGGAAGTTGAAGGCTCTGATAGAAAAGGCAAATATGAACGCAAAGAGGACTGTCCAGCCAAGAACCGCGGCTGCAACTACTCCAACAAAATCATGGTCGAATCCGAAATAGTCCTTCACATATTGTTTCACTGTTTGAGTTTCGGTGAGGTCTTTCTGTATATCTCCATACTGTGATACAACCAATCCATACAAGGACCATGATACGGGGCATGCCCAGTAGTACCACCTCCACCATATAGGTATCCGCTGTTGTATTAGACCAAAGAAGAAAAAAGAATCACAATATTGTTCCTCAAGGTAACCAGTCACTATGGAAACTTAGAATTTGAAATGATTAAGATATATAGTAATATTTAGCACTTACTGGTCGAGGGACTATATACCCCGAGAAGAGGTTCCATACTAAATAAAATGCGGTGGAAACTATGGCAGCAATGTGGTGGTTTGGAGTCACAGCCACAGACATCATTCCATAGAAGGTGAAGTATAATAATGTGAAGTACATAAAGAACAGATACCAAAAGAACTTAGCAGCAGTCCATTCAAACCCAATCATTGCATAAACTATAACACCATAGACAACGGCTTGAACAAATACATAAGGAATCTCAATCAAGACCTGCAACATAAGATGAAGTTTCGGTGATCAATGCATGAAACATGCAATAATAATTTACTTGATGAGGTGAATCCTAGATTACCTGTGCAAAGGCATAGGGCAAAGCTGAATACATTCCGGCAGCTCTTTCTCTGTAGAAGACAGTTCTTTCAACAGCCACCACTGGCTGTTACAGCTGATCCATTTTGAAAACCAAGGAAAAGAACAGCTGCATACATTGAACCCATAGCATTGGAAAGATCCTGGGTAGTGCCCCTACAGTTTGTAAGACAAGTTAGATGAATTGGTAGAACTGCATGTGGCAAACCATCAAAGCGTCACCTTCTATATATATTGTTTTAAGTTAGCCATTGTGACTTACACTTTGGAGCCAAGGTCCCAGAACATTGTCCCAAACATCAACCCTATAAAGGTTGTGAAAAGAAATCTCACGGCAGTGTATGGTGGATTCCTCCAGTATGACCAGTTTTGCTTCCACAAGCAAGCCATACATTGTGTGAAAAATGATGTCGAGTACTGCGTAGAGAAATAAATGTCCTTCGAGCCAGGAGCAGGTGTGCTTAGTTCTGCAATAAGTGCTTTGTTTCTCCTGAATTAAGCCACGCATCAGAGACAAACTTTAGACAAATTGAACTCTAATTCTCAATTATTAAGTGCTTTACTATTTCATGTCATCAAAGCTTATTTGGGAGGGCTTTAGAATATTTTTCAGTACTTTAAAAAACTACTTTAGCTGACCTGAACAGATTTGAATTCTTGTAAATGTTCGCAAAATCAACCCCCAAAGCCATCTCTTGTGATGAAGAAGTAACCTCCAGCATCCAAGTTGCTGGATTATAGCCATCTTTAATTTTACTCACTCCTTCAATTTCCTTAACAATTAAATGAATATTAGTCAATTATAGTTGGTATGAGCATAGCTTTTTAATTATTAACCAAATTAAACATACCTCGAAGTACTTAATCAGATGGGTAGAGTGACGACCCACTGGCCCAACATATATCTCTTCACCTCCTCGCTTCATCAGGAATAACTACAATGCCATGTTAATAATCCAGATTATTATGTTGATAAACTCTTGACAAAGTTCTAGCTCAGATAATTTGTTAATAATTTTTACCTCATCAAAGGCATCAAATATATCTATACTGGGCTGATGGATGGTGCAAACAACTGTTCTTCCTGTGTCAACAGTGTTCCTAATTGTTCTCATCACAATGGCGGCGGCTCTAGCATCTAGCCCTGAAGTTGGCTCGTCCATGAATATGATAGAAGGGTTTGCAACTAGCTCAACTGCAATGGTTAGCCGCTTGCGTTGCTCAGTGGACAAACCATTCACACCAGGCAACCCAACTAATGCACTGCGCAACGGATTCAACTCCACAAGATCCATGACTTCCTCAATGAACATCTAGAAATGTAGAAGTTGATTGGGTTAGGCCGACTAAAAAAACCATAATAGTTAGCACAATCACCGCATAAGATCAACTTCACCAGCAGTATCCTTTGCTAGATGGAACCGGGACACTGATCTAGATCTAAGGATAAAGTATAAAATGGTAAAGCTAAATTAAACTTAATTGGATGAAACAAGCACGAAAACAAGAAAATATTCACGCAACCCAAATCTGCACGCTAAATACCTAATGTATGAAGCATATTTAAATTCAAGGCAAACGGTGCCTACCTTTCTGGTTTCAGAGTCAACTTCTGAGGGTAGACGAAGCCAAGCTGAGTAGAGTATGGATTCATAGACGGTAACTTGTGGAGAGTGAATGTCATTTTGCTCACAGTATCCAGAAATTCTAGCAAAAGTTTCTTGCTTCTTTGGGTACCCTGAAATCTTGATGTCTCCCTCAATATATCCACTAGTTTTCCTACCAGCTAACACATCCATCAAAGTCGTTTTTCCAGCACCACTAACACCCATCAAAGCTGTAAGGATACCGGGCCTGAAAGCACCACTCACACCCTTCAAAAGCGCCAGCCTATCCTCAGCGACTCCTTGAACTTTCATTTCCTGCAAATCTCAATACCAACATGATCAGTTTTTCCATGTTCATTCAATCATATGACATCAAAGCGAGATATAATCGTACTTTACTAAATCTTGATACCTGTGGCATGTCAACGGAGTAAATAACGTCATCAAATGTGATGGAATGTGGTTTAAATGGAAGAACCATTCCTTTCTTCCTGTTGTTGCTGGCCTCACCAATGGAATCTGAACCACTTCTATTAATTTCAACTCCACTCGCTGCTTGTAAATTGAAAATATATCGGTAATTTGATACCTAATAGGCTGGGAAATGACTTGAGCACTTCATTATTTGAGTTCTTTTACCTGTGTTGGTTTGGTGACTGATTCCACGGTTTGATAACTGAACAGCTCCTTCAGAATCACCACTTTCCGGTTCTTCAGATATAACAGCCTGAGGTTTCTCATATGCTGCCAACATAATTTGCTATATTAATATAAGCTCCAACTTTCAAGAGGTATGGCGTTGTGAAGGTAATGACACTTACCATCGAGGACAGTGAGGGCCACAACAAAGCAGACATTGAACAGTAGTATGAATCCTGCTGTTGCCCCGACTCCTATCCAGTACCAATACGCTTCTGTGAAGAATTCGCGACTCTTCAAAACTTGGATTCCTAGTGATTCTGTGGAGCCTGCAGGAATCTGTGATTCGAAAAATAACTTCAGATACCAGTTGATTATTGAGAGCCGATGGCACAAATATACAAACGGTGAGTTAAAGAAACCATACATGACTCCAACTATTTCCAAGGAACTCATTCACTACTATAGCGTTCTGCCCGTACATCAATGGTGAAGCCCAGTAACCCCATATCCACCATTTCTTTATTTGCTCTGTTCCATTCAACAAAAAAACACAATATGAGTTCCTCCAGGTTTGGCAGAAAAAATATAATTTTCGAGTGCGATATTATACTCATCATACCTCTTGACAAGATGACGCCACCCAACGCAAAAACTGCAAGGAGCACAAATGATCCAAAGGTGTTAGCAACAATCATGTTCCTTCCAGCTGCAGCAATAAATCGAAATAGCGCAGATGCCATCTGGTTAATTAGCACAAGCACCGCGTACAGCTTAAAAAACCTGCAAAAAATGAAAGAAAGAAACACAACCTTGTTATTACAGCTGGATCAGAATGGATTCTGGTACAAGCTTACAGAAAATCAAGAATTCTTATTTACCTTGCAATGTTCGGATCAAATCCGATTACATAATAAGTTAGGAATACCCATGCAGCAACTTCAACAAATGTAATGGGAATTTTCAAGATCCAAGGCGGAATTGAATATGTCCATGGAGGAAAGAATAGGAGTTCCCTTTGCTTGTAGAACACAGGAAGCTTCGCAATGGTCATAGATAGCTCAGCCATACCATTAAACATGATCATGATCGCAGTGAAGAACAAAGCACCAGTATAAATTCCACCATCCGTGACTGTATCTCGATGCATCTTGGTCCGGAAGAAGAGTGTCATTGAAATAATTGCCATCATTGTAAGCTGATTCGAAGTGAAAAGGAGTCACATTGAATGCAAAATTTGAAAGTAAACAAAACTTGGTTATTGTAATGACTATCGATAATTACTTGGAATATCTTGAAGATGTAGACAAATGAGTTCCTCTTCATAAGCAAGAATTCTCTTGAGAAGTTTGCTTTAAGCAGATCCATCTTTCCAGCTCCGTACTTTTTGTTTACCAATGCCGCTGGATGGTTCTTGGTCTTGTCAAATGGGATTGAAAGCTCCTCTATGACCCTTCGTCCCACGCTGAGTGATTGAAATGCCTCAGCAAATTCGTTGACTGTGACAAACCTGTAAGGCTGATCTTTACGTGCCCAATACTTCTCTTGATCTTTCCTAGACGTCACCTGCGAAAAACTCCTTCATTATCGATCATGAAGATTGTGATACTTACACGAGGCTCTTTTTATTGAACATAGGAGATCCTAGTGTAGTAAAGGTTCCATGTAAAACCGCTTCATTTAAGCTTACTTCTTGCAGAAAATCTGCCACGCCTTTTCTTTCAGGACACTGGAAGCCCAAATGTTCAAAAAATCCAAGCACATGTTCACGAGGACCTTGGTACACAATTTGGCCATCTGACAGGAGAATAATGTCATCGAAGAGGTCATAAGTCTCTGGTGCTGGCTGGAGAAGCGAGATGACGGCAGTGCAATTGAGAATGTGAATAGTTTGCTTTAATGAGTTCACAATTTGGTGAGTTGTTGAGCTGTCCAGGCCTGTAGAAATCTCATCCATAAACAATGCCCTTGATGGTCCGACCAGCATTTCACCTATGACAGATCAATGGAGATTTTTGTAGATAAATTGGAGAGTGAAACGAAATAATTTTTCTCTGATGTTAGTTATGGACTAATTAATGGAGATTTTTACCGGTTGTAACACGCTTCCTTTGTCCTCCAGAAATTCCCCTTATCATTTCATCACCTACCAGAGTATCTGCACAGACCTCCAATCCTAATATCTACAATGTCCAGAGAATTTAAGAGATTTAGAGATATTATGTTCACGTTTTCTGAAGACTTTCATGACATTTCAATGCCACATAGTGGTACTACCTTTAAGACGTAATCGGTGATGACATTGGCCTCTTGACCTTGTGTTGCTACTGCCTGTAATAACAGAAACAACAGAAAATGAACATTGCTTTCTACATCATCGTAGCTTATTCTAGCTACTATAAAGGAAATCTAATAGGAAAAATATTAATATCTTTCATCACCTTCAAGAAGACATCAATATCTGGATCAGGCTTAATGTTGGCTTCTTTCTCTCTTCTCGACAACTCTGCCAACATATCTGACAATTGCAAGGATTTTTACTTAGTAGTCATGTTTAAATTATGAATATTGAACAGATCACTAGAGTGGATTATGATTCTGTTGGGATAAGCAAGTAAAATCTAGTCCATTATTCTAACCGTGAAGGTTTCCAACCCCTTGGCATCTGGCAGAGAAGGCCAAAGTTTCCCTCACGGTCATTTCTCCTATATGGAGATCTTGTTGACTGATATAGGAAGCCGTTCTTTGTGGTACGAACTCGTTCATCCCATGACCATTGTATGTCACGCGACCAGAATACTGCAAGAAAGAATTCAGCTTCTCAAATTAAAGCAGAAAACTAAAGCTAAATCCTCATGGAATACACAAATTTACGAGAATCTATCACCACCTTAAGACTGGGATCAAGCTTTCCAGCCAACGCCAACAGAAGAGTGGTCTTCCCAGAACTTGGAGGACCCAAGAGCAGAGTCAATCTAAAACATGTACATAGCAAAAAACAAAACTTATGAATAGGCAACTAACTATTGAAGCAAACAGATTCTAGATCATGATCATCTTACCTTGATGGCTTGATGATTCCACTAACATCCTTAAGGATGGTGAGTGGTTTCTTTCTACTTGGAAGTATACGAAGAGCAATGAGCAGACCCTTCAAAATTGATGTATGAGTTATTAGCTAATAAGAACAGCATCATATTTTGGCAATCAGTAGTAATAACTGATGTCAAATGTTTGCAGCTGTAGTTACCTCTATTATACTGAAAGTGAACTTGGCAAATGAAGGCAAAGCACCACTTCCTACATAAGCTTCAGCTCCAATATTTAGATGCTCGTACCGCACTTCAATTGTTGGAAACTCAATTCCAACCCTGAAACGCCAAAAATCAAGAACTTCAACAGCCAAAACAGAGTTCCTCTGTATTCCAAGTAAATAGAGGGTATTCCAAGTAAATAGAGGGAGAACAAAATCCATATTTTCTTTTTAGATCAATCCATATATCATGAAAGAGAGACTAACAAGTATCCAATTAAGTAGAACCATTTTGTTTCGATCTAAAAGCTTGATTCCTTTCTAAAATTTTCTCTGCAAACCAATCAAAGTAAATGTACAAACCAAAAGAGAATATTTTACCTTTCAACACGATTCTTGAGTTTCCACAAGAACTTCTCATTATCCTCGTCTGCAGCTTTCACCAACCTTTCCAGCAACTGTTTTCTCTCTTGGACTCCGAGTTTTTCGATATCTACCTCACTACTGACACCTCTTGATGCACTCATCAATATACCTTTCCTTAAACGATCATAAGTAGGTAGTTTCTCCAGCGCAGCCCATTTTAGAGCCTCTTCATCATCTTCTTCTCGTGAAGATCTTGAAAATGCTTCTACAGTACTGTTTCTCCATACAAACGAACCTGCTCTTAAACTATCTCTTAAACTACTACTAGCTCTGTAAATATCAGCACTCCCCATTGATGGTGGATCAGTATACTTAAACGACAACTAAAACAAACCAAACCCCAGATTTTGTTTCCTCTATTATTCTTTCTGGGTTTTGGAACTTGAATCATATAAATTTAAATGAACAGCTAAAATGATTTTGTTTTCTTGAGCTTCCAAGGGAGACAAAGTACTGAAGTGGAGCGCCCATGAAAAAATGAACATGAATGTGCGGATACTTGATAAGGACTCTACTGGCGGCTTTTTGAGGACTACTGGGGTCTTTTTATTTGACGGTCAAACTTGTTTACGTTATTGTAAACAACAGGCTATTACGGGGAGGAAAAAACGAGAAAATAGTTGAAAGTTTTTGGCTTCCTATTATTTGATCCGGTTAAAACCATGTTGTAATTATTTTTGAATTCATAAAATATGATTTATTATTTTTTTAATATATTTTTTTAACTAAAATTTTTTTAACTTAAAATTTACATAGATTTATATTATTTTATATTTAATTTTTATTAAATAAATAAAAATAATGAGATTCAAACTTGTAACTCTTGATTTTCTAGATTTTGATATTATATTAAACAATCATTTCAATCCAATAATTTAAGTTGTTTGGTAAAGTCACAAAATATGATTTATATTATTTTTTAATAAATAAAAAAATATTTATATCAAGGTTTTAAAAAAAATTAATTAAAATAAAATATTAATAAATTAATATAAATATTTTCTTACATCCTCGTATAATATCCATGGCAAAATTAGGGGGAAATAAGATAAAAGGATGAGATGAAAAAGGAGTAAGAGAAAGTATAGATTTTTTTTTTATCATTTAAATCAACAGAAAGTAAAAGCTAATAAGGAAAAAGATGCTTCTATGGAGTTGAATTTTTAATTTTATGAATTCTGGGACCAAGTCAACCACACTGTAATTATATTCAATAGGTGTGCATAACAAAATATATTTCAAGAATCCTGTTCATATAAATATTAAGCCAGTACGATATTAAAGTTTAAAAAACCTTTATTTTGAAAATATCTATTAATAGATTAAGGAAAAATGTTTATTGCTGATGAGAAAAGATGCTTCTGTATAGGGGGTTGAATATTCCATTCATTTCCTCCGGTTAGAGAGATTGATGATTATGGGTCCTTAAAGAAAAGTTTCTCCCATTTCCATCCTAACAATGTCATGTATTTATATCAATTTGGAAATTGAACTCCTATATCAATTAATTGGTCCTTAAAGAAATTTTTTTTCCCCTCACAAAATAAAAAAAAAAATATAAGAGATAATTAAGAAATAAAAAAACTAATGGCTGGGATTTTTTTTTTTTTGTTTTTATAAGCTTTTATTTTATTTAAAATAGTGGATATGGAAGTTTCTCAATTAAACCAAGTCCTTAAAGTCAGTGATTTTATTAATATCTTTCTCGATAACTTACCTAGATTGTCGATTCCGAGTACCGAGCCAATATCAATAGCACCTTATATAATGATGCCAACAGAGTCGAGGGAACTAAAGGATCACCTGCAGGATTTATTGGACAAGGAGTTCATCCAGCCAAGCGTGTTTTCTTGAGGAGCTCTGATATTGTTTGTCAAGAATAAGGATATGTCATTGAGATTGTGTATAGATTATAGACAACTGAATCAGATGACAGTTCTAAATAGATATTTATTCCCTCACATAGATAATTTGTTTGACCAATTGCATAGAGCTTAATTCTTTTCTATGATCAATCTTCGATCTAAGTATCATAAGTTGAAGATAAAGGACGAGGACATTTCAAAGATAACCTTTAGAACCTGATATGGTCATTATAAGTTCTTGGTGATATCTTTTTAATTGACGAATATGCTAGTAGCTTTCACAAACCTAATGAATAGAGACTTTGAGCAGTTTATTGATTAATTTATTATAGTTTTTATCGATGATATTTTGGTGTGTTCGAGACCTAAAAAGAAGCATGAGCAGCACTTAAGGATGATACTTCCAACTCTGCAAGATCATGAGTTGTATAGCAAGTTCTTAAAGGGCGAGTTTTAGCTTGAAAGTGTAACATTTCTTAGGCATATAATGTTATAGAATGGGATATAAGTCGATCCTCAAAAGATTGAAGATGTTAAACAGTGATTTAGACCTAATTCGATGGCTGAGATTAAAAGGTTTTTGGGCTAGGCCTGTTATTATCAGAGGTTCATAGGAAATTAATTAAGAAATAAAAAAATTCTAAAAGTTTTTACTTTGTTCAAAATAAAATCTTTTTTCTTAAATCTTTTTTTATAATTTTAATAATTGAGCAATTTAAAATATTTTATTTCATAAAAGTATTTAAAAAATTATTTCTTTTATTAGTTTAGAATAGTTAACAACTAATCATTTTCAAAACATGTTTTATTTTGATCATTTTGAAATCTATTTCTCAAAGAACTTTTTTTAAAAAATATTCTATAATACTTAATTTTTAAGAAAAGAATAATGGCAGGGAGTTTTTAGAAATTTTTAACCTCTTTGAAAGAAATTAAAATTTTTTTGTTTCTCAAAAACTAAAAATATATAATAAGGGAGCATTAATCTAATTCTCGCTATTTGACCTATGTTTCACCCCAGGTCGGATAGAAAGAATTTCAATGCAAAAAAAAAAAATATACGAGCTTTTTCAATATGTTTTTTGACATAAACAAATCTTAATTGACAATTAAAAAGATTATGCATGCATATAATTAAATAAATTAAAAATCATCTATGCCAATAAAATACAAAAAGAAAAATCATTAGCGATGACTAAAGATTAAATTGAAAAAATTAAGAGATGGATATAAATCAAATTATTTGATTATGCAATACAGGTCATATATCTAATTATGTTCAATAACTTTTTTTTATTAGAAGTTGATTTTTTATTTAATCAAATAATTATAAAAATAAACACATGCATACACACGAAAGAAATTGAATAAAATAAAAGAAAAAATAATATTATGTAAGGTTGCATATATTAGAATTTTTTAATGTTATGAGAAAACCAAGTAAAAACTAAATATTATTTAACTAAAGACTAAATTGAAAAGTTAAGAGAGACATAGATTTAGATATTTGATCTTGAAACATGGATTGCAGACTCAACTATATTTAATAATTTTATTCTTAGAACCAATGTTTTATTTAATAAAAAAAAAGACATGCATAGGAAAGCAATTAAATAAAATTGAAGAAGAAAGAACAAGTAGGGCTACACACAAAAAATATCACCTAACATCAAGAAAAGTTGTTGAAATCTTATTTCATAAACTAAGTAAAAATTAAATTATATTCTATTAAAAATATCATAAAATCTTGTTAAAATTAAAAGGAAAAAAAAGCCAATAAAAAGGTTTAATAATAACTCAACAGTGAATGATGGATTGGAAGAAAAAAAAATAAAGGACGAAATAAACCCAACAAACAAAAAATAAAAGCCTAGGAGTGTGGGCTTAAAAAAACCTAGGCCTATGTGTTTGAGCTGACTTTTAAAAAAAAATAAAAATAAGCAAGTAATGTGTTCCATGTTAATCTAGTTTTAAGCAATTGAATTGTCATCGAAAGTCAGGCCATGGGTTTTTTTGCTAAAAAAATGAATTTTCATCTTGTTTTTTACCCAAAACACATTGAAAACACCTTATATACTTTGACAAACTAATCAATGGCCTCAAATAACCCAAAAAAGCTCGAAATCAAAAGTATTCTCAAGATTAGATCTACAATCTCAAGCAATGGAAAAGACAAGAAACATTTAGGTGTAACTCTTCTGGTCAAATAGAACTCGTTGATACCAAAATCAACCTTATATTATTATTAGAAGTGGTATCAATACCAACTTTTTCTTTCTAAAATTAGAACCTGGCCACTTTCTCTTCTCTATGATACCATTGACCGAAAAATAATAAAAATAAAGTTTTGTATCAAAATTGATTTTTTTTAAATATTGAAGGATCAAAAATTTATCAAGGTCTACAATGAGCTTTTACCCTCATTTTGAAGGCACTTCCCATTTTCTCCTTTTTCAACACTTTGGTCTTTTTCTATAAAATGAAATGTGCTAAAGGCGAATTAAGTGCAACATGAATGAAAAATGCTACACCAATTAAACGAAGGACCCAATAGAGAATAAGTCGAGAGGTGGGATGCCTAGCTAATGTTTACAAAATTGGAAGGAGGGGGGACTATATATTGAGAATTTATTGATGACTAGTTTGAGCAACGCCCATGTTTTAAGATGACAAGAAAATTGCAAACACTAAGACAAGGGGAGATTCTGAAAAGTCAGGACAGGCAAATTTGACTGGTTTTCAGTTCGACATGTCCACATGATTTTCTTCTCGTATAAAATCAAAGCACCTAGAAATGTGAGAATAATATATATATATATACACTTTTCGAAAATAATGAGAAGCTTCTGAGTTAAAATTGATTTTTCATGGGTGGTAAGATGGTGAGAGCCAGAGTTTTTCGGTAAGGTGAGCCATGATTTTTTTTTATAATAATTATTTTTATATAAAAGTGGTTCTAATTGAGCTTTCTATCACTAAAATTGAATAATTTTAAACCATTCATTGATATCCATTACAAACTTCTGTTAAATTGGTTAGGCACCGTTAGTTGATTTAAATAAATGGTACAAAGCATATCGAATATACAGCTGAACTAGAAACATTAAACTTGTTTATCATAAAATGAAACCCACGCATTGCCTTTTTTATTTTTTTAATAAATAACAAGCCATTTTTTATATTATATTTATTGATTTAAATAAAACAACAATAATAATGATTAGTTTTTATCTTAACTTTATCTTTGATAATCTCCAGTCCAGCTTCCAGAAACTTGAGATTAAACGATATCCTTGCAAATAATTAGATTTAGAAACTCTTTCGAATTAAAAGTTATGTCAATATATTACCTACCGTTCTCTACTAAAAATTTGACTGCTTTTTGGGTGAAGCTACTCTTCTTCTTTTTCTCAATTCAGCTTCTTCTTTTTCAATTTTTTTTTTCAATTGCATCTTTTTTTTATTTTCAATTTCATTGTTAAAAAAATTTTAATAACCATTCAGGATATCTTTAAACTAACAAAGTTAACTAGATTATATTAAAGCAACTTCAATACAATTTAATTTTAAATTTAAACTAGGTAAAGTGTCCGGTCGAAATATTTTTTTTATAAATTTCATCCTTTTTTTCCTCAAATTCATCCCCATATTTTTTTTATTGGTTAATTGAGTTGTTTTTTTTATAAGCTAAGTCTATTGGATCTTATCGAGACAACTCTTATATAGTTTAATTTTAAACTTAAACTAGGCAAGGAGTTGGGTCATGAGATTTTTTTTATATCAATTTTATTTTTTAATTTCATTTTAGGAATTTTTTTTATTAGTCGGGTAGGTTATCTTTGAACTAATTAAGTTGATTGGTTCATATCAAGATAATTCTCATATAATATTTTTTTTGTTTATATTTTCTCTTCCTTCAAACTCTGTACCTATTCTTTTCTTTCTTATGCGCACACATCGCAAAGAGTGATCATTTATGTTTTAACTTTCTAAATAGATGGTAAAATATTAGGAGGTAAAATAAAAACTTTGAATTACAATTTATTACGATATACTTACTATTAATCATTTTTTATTAAATTGACTTTCTTTAAGATGTAAGAGCAAACGAAAGTAAGTAATTATTATCTCTAATAGTAGATAAAGTTACATCAAAGTTCTTTAAATTATTTAAAAATATATAATTATATAACATTCAAATTATATATCATTTATAACTTTATTAATTTTCAATCAAGTCTTTTCATAAAATTAATGAAATCAAATGATACAATTTATGACATTGCTTTCAAAAGGAGTAATTAAAAATTTATATTGAACATACATCAAGAATTTTTATGTCATTGTAGGATATGACTTTTAATATTCAATAATTACTTGTATAAATATTTAATTTTGTTGAATAAATATGTTTAGATGGATATTTGTATTTCATATATTCATCAATTGACATAATAAATAATGATAAGAGATGAATTTCAAAACTGAGTATTACATGCTTTATGACTACATTGATTTGGTGTCAAAAAAGCCTTGCTATTATGTTATTATAGGCTAAAATCATATTTATCATCGTAAAGGTTTGTTGAAGGGTGAGGCACCTTGACTACATGCCAATTATGACAAAGATCTCTAAAACATTTTTTTATAGGTACTCTTGATCCTTTAATTCTAATCTATAAGGATTTTACATGAGTTATCTTTAAAACATCTATTCCTATCTAGAATATTACATTCATAATCCACTAATATCAAGTGGACATAATTCATAAAAAAAAAAAATAATAATAATTGAAATAACCAATGTGTTTTTATGGGGATAAATCATCATTTCTCTATTTTCTAGAATGAAAAAAATGAGTTCATGTTATGAGCATTATTAGCATGTCATTGTAAGGATTTATGTTTTATATTTTCTTTTGCTACTAGAAGTGTCTCCCCTACCCAAGTATCTCTTAGAATCACATTAATCTCGAGTAGAATTTGGATAGGTTGACTAAATTTTTTTTATTTTGATTTACATGGATATTTCTCTTAACAAAATACTTCAAGTATCTCTTAGATATCAGTTTTTTAATTTCATTCTTCGATAAGAAGTAATCTTCAGTGTCATGTGTTCTTTCCTTGTGGAACATATTAAAAAAATTAGAAGAGCATGTGTGGAGGCAATGCCATGAAAGGTGGGTATTAAACAGTCTTTTATTTTGATAGCCATGAAAAATACTGTGAGGGTGATGTTTAGAGGAACAGTGTTCCTTATCTCAAGGAGGTTCATCTCACAATACATTAACGTTTTTTTATCCGGATGTGATTTTTTATAACGTATGTTACTTTTATAAAGCTTTTGTCTGGCAGAGCCTACAAACCCTTCCACGTGGAACATTCTCTTGTCTCATTTATCAAAGCTCCTAAGGTTATTGACTCACTCAATTCTTCAATTTGGAACATCTCTTCGTTGAACAAATATGTTAAATTAGGGCCCCGTCGATATATGGAAGTTGAATAAGTTGAATAGAATTGTCACGACTTGTCGGTCAGTCAAAACTCGTGGATCCTGAAGTGAAATGTCGTTTTACCTTTCTGTTTTTCCACCAGCATGGGGCACTGGTAATTGACGTTCGTGAAGAAGTTAGGTCTATTATACTATCTTTAATGAAGATGCTATTTAAAAAAACTTAAGTTGATAAAATAATATTTTAAATAATTTAAATATAGCTTTTTTATTATGTATATTTTAATGAAAAAAATTATTTAAAAAATCAATTGTATTAGAATGAAATAAATAAGTCTTTTATTTTTTTAACAATTTGATATTATTTTTGTATATGGTTATATTTAATTGGTTTATTTTTATTGGTTTTATTTTATTAGTTTTGGTTTTTTTTAAAGATATATAAGAATAGTATTTATAAAAAAATATTTTATCATTTTATTTAAATTTCTTTATAACATGAAAAACAAATAAAGAAAAGTCTAAATATTACTTTTTTTTATTCCTGACTCTCCCTTACAAAAACCTGCGTGCGTTGGAGTTGCTCGTTTCCACAGTTTTTTGGGTTTCTATAACCACAGCGATATAATTTTCCATTGGCAGCATCAATTGATTGGATTGTGTGACATCATCATTCATGATGTGGCTTTTGGATGTGTGTTTTTTTTGTTTTTTTGCTAAGGATAATTTTAAAACTTACATTCATGGTACTTGCTCGTTAAAATTATGTCTGAAGATTTTATTTTTTTGAATATTGTGCAAAGTGTCTTCATTAAAAAATATGTCTGAAGATTTTTTTGAATATTGTGCAAAGTGTCTTCTACAAAATTTTATTTTTTTTATTAAAAATTAAATTTATTTTATTTTTTAAAAATATATTGATCTTACAAATAATTTTTAAAAAATTAAAATACAAAAAATATTTTCAAAAATAACTATAATCACACTCCCAAACATATAACTAATCATTATTAAAATAAATTAAAAAGTTTATACATGTATTTAAGTAGATAAATTAAAAATTATTTATGTTAATAAATATAAAAAATAAGTATAGACATGTTTATTCAACTTGTGTGGTTATAAATTGAATATTTTTTTAATTAATATTTTTTTATATCAAATAAAAAATATAACTATAAATCAAATATGATGTTTACATAAAAAATAAAATGAATGTTATAAATATTAATAAAAATATATAAAATTTTAAGTTAATTGTTAATATCCTAGAAAAATAAAATAATATTGTAATTACTACAATGAAATATTATTTTTGTCTTTGTATAATATTTTCTGAAAAAAATATAAAAAAATAAATTACAAAAGAACGAAAATAAAAACAAGAAGAATGATATAAATAGACAAAAAGTAGAGTGATAGATATTTTAAATATAAAAAATAATAATTTTTTTCTGAAAAAAATGTTTTTTCCCTGTGTCTATTTTGCTTGTTAACCTCATTTCTAATTCAAGACCAATCCAATCATCAAACCTCACAATTTCAACAAGGTTCCCTGCACTAAATAACAACGGAGCGCTGTCCTGATAATCCTAAAGATCTACGTTCCATTTGCTTGGAAAAATGATAAAAAAAGATGGTTACGTCCAAAAAGGTTCTTAGAAAACAAAAACATGTCCCAAAACAGAGGATTATCCTAACTATCCACACTCTCGAAAGCATAACTGTATTGCTTTCCAGCAAACCAGTACAAATCATGTACCAGTATAAAGATAAATGTGTCTGATTTCTAATGATTTAAACATTACATGAATTCGAGTTCCGATAGAGATGAAAGGCAAGAGTAACGTTGAAGATGAAAGCTACATAGAAAAGCAATTAGAACTAAAAAGTTAATTTTTTATTTTGTGATCTTATATTTCAGTTATATAATTTGCTGGTGATAATCATTAAAAATTTATATATTTATTAAGTTTAATATTTGTAAAATTAACGAAAAGGTACGTGTAAATTAACCTGTATATCTATATTAATAAAAAATATAAAAAAAAACATGAAATATTTAATAATAGAATATAGTTTTAGATTTAAATCATAAATTCACAATTTTATTTAAAAAAATTAAAATACACAATGACTATTTTTTTATAAGATTTATAAAATCTGAAAACTTTCAACTATTAAAAAAAAACCATGAATCTAAAATAAATCCTCACACAAATTGTTTGTTGTCACAATAAATTTTTTAGATAATTAATTTTATATTTTATAAAATTACATAATAATTTAATACTACCCCAATAATAATAATAATAATGTTTTTTAATATAAGGTATTACACGTTAGTTTTCGCAGACCAAACTAATATGTTTGGTTTGAAAATGTAGTGCTTTTTTATTAAAAATATAATATTTTTTAAACACCAACTATATCTTTAAAAATTATAAAATTATATTTTTAATTTAAAAAAACACAAATTACCTCTCGTTCAAACACCCTCTAAGTTTCTCCAGGACGGAACCAGCCTTTACACAGGGTACTTTGCGCCCTGCACCCTGTGGCCCCAATAGTTTTTCTATCGCGGGAGAATTCAAACATGAGACCCGAAGGGAGCAAACTCTCAGGCCTCATCTGATATCCGCTAGGACAACCCTTTAAAGCTAATAATAATAACAACAATACCCTACTATAACCTATTTAAAAAAATTAAAATAAAACAAATTTCCATGATTTGAACTGGTGGCCTTGTTCAAACTTCTATTGAACAAAATTAAAAATAAGAATTTAGAGAAAAAACAAAACAAAAGGATGAAAAGGAATTGTTAGAAGATACTTCAGTGGGAAATGAATAAATAAACACTTTGGTAGTGTTTTTTTTTTTTTTTTTTTGCCTATTATTTGTCCAGAAAAAAGAAAATGATAAATGATAGAAGGGTGCCTTTTAATATTTTCAATCTGCACCTTATGTGGAACCAAAGCAAAGTCTCCTTGGCCTGAGATGTTTCCTTCCTCTGATCTCAAGACATAAACCAGACAACATCGTCTCATGCAATGTATTTGAAAACTTGATTTAGAAATATAAACTTTAATATGATAGTAAAAATGATATTTTTATTTAGTATTTTTTCAGTGTTGTGGTAGTGATTGTAAACATATTTAAATATTTTTTTATTTTTTTAAATGTCACCCTCGGATGTCATCTGGTCACTTTCGGGTGTCATCTGATCTCTGACATGTATTCCACTACGTTATGATAATATGTTCAGTATGTATATGTATATGTATATGTATATCATTCTACTACGTTCACTACGTTATGATAATATGTTCAGTATGTATATGTATATGTATATCAAGATAAATCATCTGACAAATTATTAATATGAAAATATCTAAAATGTATATTAAATATTATTCCTTCACTGAGTTGGTTGAACTCACCCCTCATTCTTAATATTATTTCAGGTTCTTAGTTTCTGATAGCAGTTGGACTTTGTTGAGTGTTCCTACTTCTTCAGTTTTGGGTCGGTATGCCTTGCTTATTGTTCAAGGTTGTTTTGATTCGAAGTCTTAGACGCTCCACTATTACTCTGTTTTAATTAAGTTTGGATTTTGACAATGTAATGAGTATTATGAATTATTATTTTGTTTTAATTACTGATGAAGAGTTTTGACTATCCTTTGATTTCATCAGCTTTGAGTAATATAATATTTCTGAAGATTATGAAATGCTGCGTATTTTTGAATATCTATTATTTTGATATGTATGTTTTGAGGCTTAGCGTAGGTGGGGTGTCCTTTCGACACTCCTCCGGCGTTGCCGGTCATGGACTCGGGATTTGGATCGTGACAATAAATGTGTTTGATTTCTAATGCTTTAAACATTACATGAATTCGAGTTCTGATAGAGATGAAAGGTAAGAGTTATGTTGAAGATAAAAGCTTTGTAGAAAAGCAATAGACATTTAGTGGTAAAAGTTTAGGATTAAAAAATTTATTTTTTTATTTTATATTCGAGTTTTATTATTATTATTATGATAATTATTAAAGATTTATATATTTATTAATTTCAGAGTCTAAAGAATTAATTAATGAAGATATATGTAAATTAGTTTAAATATCAATATTAATAAAAAAAATACAAAAAAAAACATAAAATATTTAATAATAAAAGATAGTTGTAGATTTGAATCATAAATTCATAGTTTTATTTTAAAAAATAAAATATGTGATAAATATCTCTTTATAAGATTTATAAAATCTTTAAATAGACTAAAAAAACTTTCAACTACTATCAAACAACCAGGAATCTAAAATAAATCCTCACACTAATTGTTTGTTGTCACAATAAATTATTTAGATAATTAATTTAACATTTTATAAAATTACATAATAATTTAATACGACCCCAATAATAATAATAATAGTTTTTTTTTAATACAAGGTATTTTGCGTTAGCTTTCGCAGACCAGACTCAGTTTCTGCAGGACGGAACCAGCCTTTACACAGGGATACAAGGTACTTTGCACCCTGCACCCTGTGGCCCCAATAGTCTTTGTCGCGGGAGAATTCAAACTTGAGACCTGAAGGGAGCAAACTCTCAGGCCTCATCTGATATCCGCTAGGACAACCCTTTAAAGCTAATAATAATAACAACAATACCCTACTATAACCTATTTAAAAAAATTAAAATAAAACAAATTTCCATGATTTGAACTGGTGGCCTTGTTCAAACTTCTATTGAACAAAATTAAAAATAAGAATTTAGAGAAAAAACAAAACAAAAGGATGAAAAGGAATTGTTAGAAGATACTTCAGTGGGAAATGAATAAATAAACACTTTGGTAGTGTTTTTTTTTTTTTTTTTGCCTATTATTTGTCCAGAAAAAAGAAAATGATAAATGATAGAAGGGTGCCTTTTAATATTTTCAATCTGCACCTTATGTGGAACCAAAGCAAAGTCTCCTTGGCCTGAGATGTTTCCTTCCTCTGATCTCAAGACATAAACCAGGCAATGGTATCGTCTCATGTTTACCACGTTTTGCATAGACCAATAAACTACCGTGATGCATGCTCCTTCTTTTTTAAAAAAAAAAAAAGTATCTAGAAAATTGCAAAAAAAAAAAAAGGGACAAAGAAACATGATGAGGTGTATACGTAGAAAAATAAGAACTTTCTAAATTAATATAAATGAATGCAAGCAGTATTATGTAAAGTTTATATAAAAATATAATAAAAACAAATATAAAACAAATCCATCTAATTAACAGGTGAATCTAAATATAATAATTGATTATATCATTTAATACATTCCCTCAAATCTATAATTACTTAAACCAAATCACAAATTATTATGAATTTAATAATAACAATAAGATTTTGGTGTTGGTAAAATGAGAATAAATTTCCAAAATGGCTCATGCATTGTATTTGAAAACTTGATTTAGAAATATAAGCTTTAATAGGATAGTAAAAATGATATTTTTGTTGAGTATTTTTTTAGTATTGTAGTAGTAATTATTTTTTAAAATACTTTTTATTTGTAAATACATTTAAATATATTTTTTTAAATTTATTTGTTATATTAACACATTAAAATAATTAAAAAAATATAAAATAAATTAATTCTTAATAAAAATAATATTTAAAAATTTTAAATACAGGCGATCATCAACATTCTCAAACACTTCTTAATTTAGCCGCAAGCATATCTAACCCTTCATTTTCTTTGATAAAACTATATAATTAAAAAATTATGGGCATGTTTGTTTTTATAGTTGAGGTTGAGGGTTGTACATGGAACTTATTAAAAAAATTAGAAAAAACAAGAAAAACTAGTTTTTATAATTGAATTTTATGTATAATTAGAGTATATCCAACCTTACCGACAAAAACAAACATATTCATAAATATGTTCGTGAAACATGATGTAAAGGAGGTAAGCACTAATAGCATGGAAAAGAGCCAAATGACTATTGAGCTCCGACCATATAATATTCTACAATTTAGATGGGCTCTTTGAATTTTTTCCCCCCTTAACAACCAGCTAGAAAATGCATAAATAAATAGAGGACTACTTCCTTGTTTTTATTTTTTAATAGTCTTTTTTTTTTTGGAACTCAATAGAGGACTTCCCAATTATGAGGTGTTCGTCAGAATTACTTATTGTCTATGTTGAATTATAAGAAATTATAGAGAAATTTGAATTTTAAATATTTGATAAATTCCACAAACTGCTGGTGTAAGAATAAAAAGTTTTGCAAATTAAATTAATTAGTCAACTTGGTAATGTTGCTAATTGTGGTATTATTGTAGATTGTAATTAAGTGGGTTCAATTCTTTTGTTATCATTTCAAACTCGAAATCGTGAAAGAAAATTGACCCAATGACACCATGACACTTAAGAAAAAGTATTTTTATTATTAGACAACATGGATTCACAATATATATATATAATGAATGTACGCTATACTTGTTAAGATTTCAGAATTTTGAATTATAAAAGTATCAATTTAATATTTGTAGGTATTTTTTTATTAATATTGATATGTTTATGTTTATGTTAAAAACATAAACTTGGTATAAAAAATATTAATTCAATATTTTAATTTTTAATTTAAATACATTTTTTAAAAAAAATTACATCACATTACCACGCTAAAATGTATTGGAGTTGTAATTTTCAATTACCTAATATTGATAATATAATAAGTAATTGGTTAAAAATCATGTTATTTTGATAATTACATGTTTGCTAACCAAAATATTATTTTTATCTCTATGAATTAGTCACTGGTTAGTGTAAACAAAGATTGAGGATAACGTAAACTGTTTGTGTTTGCAGATTATTCATCACATCAAGCATGGCTTCGAAGTTTTTTTTTAATTATAAATATTTAGATCAGTTTAGTTTATATGTAATTTAATTAATTTTTTTATATTTTAAAATTAATAATTATATAAATTTCTAATGATTCAAAGAAACTAATAAAATTTAAAAAATAAATTTAAAAGTTTATAAAACTGAAACTAATAAAATTTAAAAAATAAATTTAAAATCTAATCAATTAAACTATACTCTTTAATATTAAATAAATAGAATGGAGGCCAATGCCTATATATATCCTGTCCTTGCATCATCAGGAATAGCTACAATACCGTGTCAAAAAAATCCAAATTATTTTTCTGATGAACGCACAGCAATGTTCAGATTGAGATAATCTGTTTACAACTTTTACCTCATCGAAAACTTCAAATATGTCCAAGTTGGGCAGATGGATGGTGCATGCTACTGTTTTTCCTGTGTCCACTGTGCTCATAACAGTTTTCATCACAATTGCAGCAGCTCTAGCATCTAGTCCTGAAGTTCGCTCGTCCATGAATTATAGAGGGATTTGCATGAAGTTCCAACTGCAATTGTTAGCCGCTTGAGCTGCTCAGTGGATAGACCAATATTCGCACCAGGCAACCCAACTAGTGCTTGCTGCAATGGATTCAACTCGACAAGGTCCCTGACTTCATCAATGAACATCTGACACCAAAGTTCGCAATACAAATAAATACGAAGGTCATTCGGTGTAAGCCTTTTGTTTGGTGATCCATGGATGAATTGAATGGAAGTTTCCAGTAACGCTATAAATAAGACAAGAACTTATAATTTGTTAGAACGAAGAGGACCATTACAATTTTTTCGAAGGATAAATTTTAAAAGTAGACGTGCCAGGTGAGCTAGCCATTCAATTAGCTTGGCAAGCTAAAAGCACTAGAAAGAATTAAAAAAAAGTTAGTAGTAACATAAACTTTGAACTTGATCTGAAAAATAGATGTTTGATATGCAAATGAAAGACTATAGATGCCTACCTTTCTAGTTTCAGCATCAATTTCGAGGGGTCGACGAAGCCAAGCTGAATAGAGCAGGAAGTAGATTGGCTTGTTATACCATTTAGATCACAAAAAACCCCTTTTGCAAGTTTCCAATGAAGTAATTCAACATTCTTGTTTACCTTACAACGTTTGGATCAAATCCAATTACATAATAGGTTAGGAACACCAATCCAAAAACTTCGATGAATGAGAGAGGGATTTTCAGGACGAATGGAGGAAGAGAGAATATGCCCATGAAGGATAGAATCGGATGTCCCTTTGCTTATAAAACACCGGCAGCTTTGCAATGGTCTGAGATATCTCAGACATACCATTAAGCATGATTGACATACTTGCCTGTGTTGGTTAGGGTCAATGATGAGTGAATTTTAGTGCATCTCGTAGACACACTCCTAGACGCCACCCACGGATGAGAAATCATTCTCAAGAGCTAAATCACAAGGAAAAGCCCGCCAACTCAAGATCCTACAAACAATCACATACTTGCCTGTGTTGGTTAGGGTCAATGATTTCCAGGAGGTTCTAGTACTATTCTAACACGAGCACATTTTAACTCCGAAGTTATTATGAAATCTGATCGAGATTCTACTAGCAATCTTATACTTGTATATGGGTTAGGGTGCACGGTGATTTCCAGGATCGGAGGTTCTAGTACTGCTCTAACCCAAGCACGTTCTAACTTCAAAGTTTTTATGAGATCTAGTGTGTTATACTAGATACACAAGTGCAAAAGTACTGTTATACTCCACGCAAAATTCGGAAGAAAAAGAAATCATGGTAATGCAAGAACTGTAAGTAATTACTTGGCAAAGCTTGTAGATGTAGACAAAAGAGTTCCTCTTCATGATCAAGTATTCTCTTGACAAGTTTGTTTTAATCAGATCTAACATTTCAACCCCATATTGTTTGGTTTCCAAAGCAGCTGGATGATTCCTAGTTTTGTCAAATGGGATGGAAAGCTCGTCTGCAATCCATCGTCCCACAATGAATGATCGAAATTCCACAGTAAATTCGCTGACAGTGACAAATATGTAAAGGCTGATCTTTACGTGCCCAATACTGCTCTTGATCTTTCTTAGATGTCTCCTGCAATGTGTTCATTCATTTCCCAAGGCTGATCTTTACACCCATACAAATGGCGTTTCTTATCAGAAATCCTTTAGTAATAATTGTGCTAAACAAAAGTGCCAAGTTTATGCTTGCTTCTAGCTAGAAGTCAGCCACTCCGGTTTTTTCACGACACTTGAAACCCATCTGTTAACAAAATTCAATCATATTTTCAAGAGGACCCTGGTATACAATTTTGCTATCTGACAGGAGATTAATGTCATCAAATAAGTCATAAGTCTCTGGTGTTGGCTGAAGGAAAGAGATGACGGCAGTTCCATTAAAAATGTGAACGTATAGCCATAGTGAGTTCACAATTTGGAAGGTTGTTCAGCTCCCTGGCGGAGCTAAAATATTTTAAATAAAAAGATAAATTAATTAATAAATATTATATTATATAGTTATACACTAAAATCAATTCAAAACAAATATATTAACTTATATAAAGCAAAATTAATTTTAAAAAAAATTAAATAAAAAAATTTATATTATAATTATTCTTTTTAAAATTTTATAATAACAAAATTCAGTTTAGTTACATAAAAAATTTTTATAATAACAAAATTCAATTTAGTTACATAATAATTATAAATTGTTCATATAAAATTCATAATAAAATCCATATTAATTCATCAAAACTTATTTCATACCTCATTACCATGCAACATATTATATATAATACATGGATATGGATCAGGATTGATACTTTAAATTTATCATGATAAATCATTTTAAAAAACAAAAAAATACTTTTTTTTTCATTTTCTAAAAAAAAACCAACCTTTAATTTTATTGACAACAATTAAAATGTTTACTTGTTCATCTCGTGAAAAAATTTAATTTCATATCATAACTAATTCAAATAAAAATAATATAACTTTTAATTAATTCAAAATAATCAAATCAATACCTATAATTTAAAAACAATTAAAAAAATTAAGGGGGCAATTGCCCCCTTAATCTCCTATGCGTCTCCGCCACTATTTCAACTGTCCAAACAAGTAGAAATCTGATCCATAAACAATGCCCTCCCAGGTCCATCCAGCATCTCCCATAAATAATTCTAGCAATGGTTAAAAGGAATTATATGCTTTTTGATGTTAGAAATGATTGGTGAATTGTTACGAGGAGAAGTTTTTGATTTGGAGGATTAAATTAAAAACAAAAATTATAAAGAAATAAAATAAAAATATATAAAGGTCAAATTAGAAATAACAAAACACAACAAATTTAGATTGAATAATTAAATTAAAAACCACCATAACATTGACAAAAAATCCAAAAACAATTAAAATTGAAAAAAGAAAAATTAAATTGAAAAATATTATATATGAAAAATTAGAATTGAGGATTAAACTTTAAAAAAAAATTCACAAAAAGGTCAAGAAAGAAAATCATAAATCAAAACTATAAGGAACCAAGTGGAAAAAATAAAACATGCCAAATTAAAATTAAATGATTAAATTAAAAATAAATAAAATGTTTATAAAAATATCAAAAATAAAAATTGAAATTGAAATAAATAAAAAAAGAACAAACCTGCATTTTTAGGAAGGGGAGAGAAAAGAAAACAAATAGAAAAGACAATCAACAATAAACCGTCACACTAATGATAAAATGTGTTGCACCTAGTGAAAAAGAACGTGGCAGCACATCCAATAACATGGTAAAAAAGATTGTTTGGTCACCAAAAAATGGCAAATTTCAAGTGCAAGCATATGTCACGTGTTCACAACTTTATTAATTAAAAAATAATATTTAAAGAGAAAGAAACCAAATTAAATATCAAAAAGCTCGTGTCTAAGATTTTCTTTTCCTTGATTGTTAGAGCAAAGTTGACTTTTTATTTAAGAAAATAAAAAAGCTAAAATGCTTTTTATCAACTGATATGATTTTTTCTAAAAATAGAGGTAATTAAATAATTTAACTATTTTAAAATTATGAAATATATATATATATATATAATTATTAAATGACTAATTAGTCGTGTAAAAAAAATTAAAATACCCTCAAAACAAAGCTTGTGATTTTTTTTGAAGATTAAAATAATTCTGTAATGGTGAATAAAAAAAAATATACCTATAGTTATAAAGAATTTTCTTTTTATTATAGTTGTTTTTTTAAATGCCATAATGTTGTGGGGATCATAATATGCTTATCTTTGTTATTTGTATATAATTAATTATTTAGTGATATGACTAAATAATTAAAATTATAATAATAGTTTATTTAACTATTGAATCGAGTTTAGATTTTGTTAGATAATTTTATAAGTATTTTTTTAATTTAAAGCTCTTTTATTTTTTATTTGAGAGTTGGATCTCCAAAATTAAATTTTAAAATTGTTATTTGAATTAATTTTGTTATTGTTTTTAGATTTTTTCTATTTACTTTAAAATGTTTCTTAGTGGAAATAAGGTTTTTTAAATTATTTAAAGTTCTTGTAAATTTCTTGATAAGGTAGTCATCATTTACTTATTTTTTAATTTTTTAAAAAATAAAATTGTTATCTGTTTTATTATTGTCCTATTATATTACGCCAGCATCACCTTGCGATGGTCGTAGATAGCTCTTCCATGCCGTTAAAACTTAAACGTGATCGTGGTCACAGGGAAGAAGAAGGCACCAGTATACAATAAAATAAGAATCCCTGTTTACCTTTTCAAGTTCGGATCATACCAATTTCATAGTAGGTTAGGAACACCCATGCAGCAATCAATTTTGATGGGAATTTTCAGCATATATGGAGGAATTGAATATGTCAAACCAGGAAAGAACAGTTCCCTTTGCCTGGAAAACACAGGAAGCTTTGTTTTGGTCGTAGGTAGCTCTGCTATGCCATCAAACATGATCGTGGTCGCAGTGAAGAACAAAGCACCAGTATAAATTATTCCATGTCTCCGTGCATCTTAGTCCGAAAGAAGAGTGGCATGGAAATCAATGCCATAATTGTCAGCTGATAGAAGATCAGCAAAAAGTGTCATGCAAAACAAAAAACAAAACCCTTCGATCCTGTAATGACTGTCGATAATTACTTGGGATATCCAGAAGATGTAGACAAATGAGTTCCTCTTCACGAGCAAGTATTCTCTTGAGAAGTTAGCTTTAAGCAGATCCATCTTTCCAGCTCCATACTTTTTGTCAACTGGGATTGAAAGCTCCTCTGTAGCCCTTCTTCCCAAATTGAATGATTGAAATGCGAAATATTCCTTCATTATCGATCGTGAAAATTGTGATACTCTTGTTATTGACCATAGGAAAAATCCTAATTAATCCTATTAATTATTAATATTCCTTTTTCTTATTTATTTATTTATTTCAACTCAGACAAAAGACAAGTACACTCTCATCTAACCCTCGTGCAACTGTACTCCAAGGTTCATCAATGCTATCTCCAGACCCACTATAGCCACCATCTGCCAATCGAGACAGATCCTTTGTCCTCACACAAACCAAACGCACAAGCAATTAGTCAACATGGTTGTGCAGTTTGATCAGGTTGGTATTTCTGAGGCAATTTCTCGGCAAAACAAGGTCATGGTAGAGGCAAATGTGGCACCTCTAGGTTCCTCCGCACGCTGAGAACTTTGTTTGGAGAACCTGTAAGAATTCTCTCCCTGCTAAACTTAATTTGTGGAAGACGAATTAAGGTACCCAACTAGATGAAAACTGCGATTTTTGTGTCGATCTTCTCTAAAATATTGTTCTCCTGGACGATTGTGATTTGTTAGGCTGATGGTATTTGGTCTTTATGGAAGCAACGTACGTACTCTCACAATTTTTCCAATCTTGGACGGATGACCTGAGGTTTCTCTTTTATTATCAAATGGAAAATAAGCATAAACTGTTCGGCAGATTCAAAAGCAGACATACAATAATTAAAAAATATATATATGCCGAGAAGAAGGGGCGCATTCATTGCTTTAGGCAAGCTTTAAAGCAAGACCAAGAAATTCTTGTACTCGTATTAATATAGCTTTAAGCGCTTTGCGAAATTGACAATAAAACCTACATAGCCTATACAGAAAGTAAACGAATTAAAAATAAAGGAAAAGCATATATATGTGTGTGTGTGAATAAAATTTCTATCGCCTCTGGAAGTTGAAAGCCTTGATAGCAAAGGCAAATATGAAAGCAAAGAGGACAGTCCATCCAACAACTGCCGCTGCGACTACTCCAACAAAATCATGGTCGAAACCAAAATAATCCTTCACATATTCTTCCACTGTTTGAGTTTCGGAAAGCTCTTTCTGTATATCTCCAAACTGTGATACAACCAATCCATACAAGGTCCATGATACTGGACAAGCCCAGTAGTACCATCTCCACCATATAGGTATGCTCTGTTATAGACCAAAGCACATAAATGAATCACAAAATTATTCCACAAGGTAACCCAACACTATGGAAATTTGGAATTCGAAATGATAAGATAGTGAAACACTTACGGGCCGAGGAACTATAAACCCTGAGAATAGGTTCCATATTCCATAAAATGCAGAGGAAACTATGGCAGCAATGTGGTGGTTTGGAGTCATTGCAACAGCCATCATTCCGTAGAAGGTGAAGTATAATAATGTGAAGTACATGAAGAACAGATACCAAAAGAACTTAACAACAGTCCATTCAAATCCAATCATCGCATAAACTATAATGCCGTAGACTGCAGCTTGAACAAAAATATACGGAAGCTCGATCACGACCTGCAACAAATGATAAAAGTTTGGTGAGGAAAACATGCAATGCATTCCTGCTTGATAAGTGAAGTCTCTTAAAGCCTGATGAATTGTTACCTGTGCAAAGGCATATGGCAAAGCTGAATACATTCCAGCAGCTCTTTCTCTGTAGAAGACAGTTCTTTCAACAGCCACCACCGGCTGCACGGATGATGCGTTTTGGACACCAAGGAAAAGAACAGCTGCATACATCGAACCCATTGCATTCAAAAGATCTTGGGTGCTATTCCTACAGTTTGTGAGAGAAATTAAATGAGCACGTTAAAGCAAACCAGCAAAGTCTGAACTTTTAAATTGTTTTAAAGAACCCCGTTGTGACTTACACTTTGGAGCCAAGGTCCCAGAACATCGTTCCAAACATCAAGGCTATAAAGGTTGTGAAAAGAAATCTCACGGCAGTGTATGGTGGATTCCTCCAATATGACCAATGTTGCTTCCATAAGCAAGCCATACATTGTGTGAGAAATGATGTTGAGTACTTCGTAGGGAAATAAAGGTCTGTCGAGCCAGGAGCAGGTGTGCTTAATTCCGCAATGAGTGCTTTGTTTCTCCTGAATTATGTCACACATCATCCACAAATTTTAGACAAAATTCGTCACTAAATACTTAATTAAATGCTTTATTATACCAAGTCAAAAACTTAAATGCATGGATTTAGCATATTTTTTAGTTTGTACCACTTAGCCATGTACTTTATCTAACCTGAACAGATCTGAATTCTTGTAAATGTTAGAAAAATCAACCTCCAAAGCCATTTCTTGTGCTGAACTAGAAATTTCCAGCATCCAAGTTGCTGGATTATAACCATCTTTAATTTTGCTGACTCCTTCAATTGCCTTCACAAATAGAAAGGTATATGACTTAGTCGATGGTTAGTCTGAGTATAGGTCTGAACATACAACTGTTTGTGTTATTTGATAACTGATCACGTCAAACATACCTCAAAATATTTTATTAGATGGGTAGAATGGCGACCCAGAGGCCCCACATATATCTCTTGTCCTCCTCGCTTCATCAGGAACAGCTACATGCCATTTTAAATAATGCAGATTGTTATGGTGATAAAATCATGGGAAAATTCTGATAGAGATAATTTGCTAACACTTCTTACCTCATCAAAAGCTTCAAATATGTCAATACTGGGCTGATGGATGGTGCATACAACTGTTCTTCCTGTGTCCACAGTGTTCCTAACTGTTCTCATCACAATTGCAGCAGCTCTAGCATCTAGCCCTGAAGTTGGCTCATCCATGAATATGATAGAGGGGTTTGCAACTAGCTCAACTGCAATGGTTAGCCGCTTGCGCTGCTCGGTGGACAAACCATTCACACCAGGCAACCCTACTAATGCATGGCGCAATGGATTCAACTCCACAAGATCCATGACTTCCTCAATGAACATCTGGAAGCAATTTTGGCAATGTATGGGTTAAATGGGTGTGTCTGGCTGAATTGAATTGAATTGAATTGAAGCTTTCTAGCACCATCACTACAACTATCAACTTCACCAGTACCCTTCTTAGCTATATAAAACAGGTTCAGTGATCTTGATCACAGGATAAAATATAAAATGGAAATGCCTGTTCAACTAGGGAATGCTGATTAAGTGATTGAACTTGATCAGATGACAAGCAAGCCAAAAAGGAAACAAGAACGATATAAAGAAAATTTCACAGAACCCCAACATGCACAATGATTCCCAGATGCCTAAAATATATTTAAGGTGGAGAGCACGTACCCTTCTGGTTTCAGAGTCAACTTCAGGTGGTAGACGAAGCCAAGCTGAGTAGAGTAAGGATTCATAAACAGTAACTTGTGGAGAGTGAATGTCATTTTGCTCACAGTATCCAGAAACTCTAGCAAAAGATTCTTGCTTCTTTGGGTACCCTGAAATTTTGATTTCTCCCTCAATATATCCACCAGTTTTCCTACCAGCTAACACATCCATCAAAGTTGTTTTTCCAGCACCACTAACACCCATCAAAGCTGTAAGGACACCAGGCCTGAAAGCTCCATTCACACCGTTCAAAAGCACCAATCTATCTTCAACAACTCCTTGAACTTTCATTTCCTGAAAATTTCAATACCACTATGATGAGTTTTGTCAAGTTCTCAGAATCGTATCACATCAAAGTGAGATATAATCCTAATTCACTAAATCTCAATACCTGTGGCATATCAACGGAGTAAATAACGTCAACAAATGTGATGGAATGTGGTTCAAATGGAAGAACCATTCCTTTCTTCCTGTTATTGCTGACCCCGCCAATGGCCTCTGAACTAGCTCTGCTAATTCCAACTCCACCCTCTGTTGGAAATTGAAATTATATTGGTAATGAGTACCCAATAGGATTAAGAAATGGAGGAAAAACACACTTCATTGATGGATTTCTTTTACCTGTGTTTGTTCCGTGACTACTTCCATGGTTTGATAACTGAATAGCTCGTTCGGTTTTGCGACCAGATTCATCACTTTCAGGCTCTTCAGATATAACAGCCTGAGGCTTATCAAATGCTGCCACCATGATTTGCAATAATTTAAAATAAGCTCCAAATATCAAGAGCTATGAATTTGAGAAGTTAGTGACATTTACCATTGAGGAAAGTGAGAGCCAGCACAAAGAAGAGATTTAATAGTAATATGAATCCTATTGTTGCCCCTACTCCTATCCAATACCAATATGCTTCTGTGAAGAACCCGCGACTCTTCAAAACTTGTATTCCTAGTGGTTCTGTGGAGTTTTCAGGAACCTATGATTTGAAAAACTTCAGATATCAGTTGACTATTGAGAGCCAAAAGCGCAAATATAAAAATGACCAGTTCAAGAAACTATACATGACTCCAACTATTTCCAAGGAACTCATTCACTACTATTGCCGTCTGCCCATACATCAATGGTGAAATCCAGTAACCCCATATCCACCATTTCTTTATTTTCTCTGTGGCATGAAACAAAAAGTAAAGAAGAATTCTTTCATATTGAATTGCAAAATACAATTTCAAAGCCTAATCATATTACCTCGTGACAAGATGAAGCCACCCAATGCAAAAAGTGTAAGTAGCGCAAATGACCCAAAGGTGTTAGCAACAATCATGTTCCTTCCAGCTGCAGCGATAAATCGAAATAATGCAGATGCCATCTGGTTAATTAGCAAAAGCAGGAAGTACTGCTTAAAAAGCCTGGAGAAAAACATTGCCTTGATATATCAGCTGGATCAGAATGGATTCTCGTACAGGTTTTTAAAAAAAAATAAGAATTTTTATTTACCTTTCAACATTAGGATCAAATCCAATCACATAATAGGTTAGGAACACCCATGCACCAACTTCAACAAATGCGACAGGAATTTTCAGGATCCATTGAGGAATTGCATATGCCCATGAAGGAAAGAATCGGAGGTCTCTTTGCTTGTAAAACACAGGAAGCTTTGCGATGGTCATGGATAGCTCTGACATACCATTAAACATGATCATGATTGCAGTGAAGAACAGAGCACCAGTATAAATTCCACCATCCGTGACTGTATCTCGATGCATCTCAGTCCGAAAGAAGAGTGTCATTGAAATGAGTGCCATTATTGTAAGCTGATACGAAATGAAAAGGTGTCACACTGTATGCAAAATTCAAAAAAACAGAACTTTAGATAATGCAAGATCTGTCGGTAAGTACTTGGCTAATCTTGAAGATGTAGACGAATGAGTTCCTCTTCATGAGCAAGTATTCTCTAGAGAAGTTAGCTTTAAGCAGATCTTTCTTTCCAGCTCCATGAGTTTTGGTTACCAAAGCAGCTGGATGGTTCTTGGACTTGTCAAACGGTATTGAAAGCTCCTCTGCAGTCCTCCGTCCCACATTGAACGATTGAAAAGCCTCAGCAAATTCGTTGGCTGTGATAAACCTGTAAGGCTGATCTTTTCGTGCCCAGTACTGCTCTTGATCTTTCCTTGATGTCACCTGCAATGAATTCATTCATTATTGACAAAGATTATGATAACACATAAGGCTCTTCTTATAGACAATAGGAGATCCTATTGTAACAAAGGTGCTGAACACAACTGCCTTCTTTATGCTTACTTCTTGCAAAAAGTCAGCCACGCCTTTTCTTTCAGGGCACTCGAAGCCCATATGTTCAAAAAAATCAAGCACACGTTCACGAGGCCCCTGGTACACAATTTGGCCATCTGAAAGGAGAATAATGTCATCGAAGAGATCATAAGTCTCAGGTGCTGGCTGGAGAAGTGAGATGACAGCGGTGCAATTGAGAATGTGAACGGTATGCCTTAATGAGTTCACAATTTGGTAAGTTGTTGAGCTGTCCAAGCCACTAGTAATCTCATCCATAAACAATGCCCTTGATGGTCCAACCAGCATTTCACCTACAATCCATTGTTGTAGATTAGTAGAATGAAGAAAACTAATTGGTCCCTGATACTAGGAATGGACTAATGGAGATTGTTACCAGTTGTAACACGCTTCCTTTGTCCTCCAGAGATACCCCTTATCATTTCATCACCTACCATAGTGTCTGCGCAGATTTCCAATCCTAATATCTGTAATTTTAAGACAAGGCACAAAACATTTGACAGATATCATTTTCAGGGTTTATGAAAAATTTTATGAAGCTAGAGTAATGCATACTGATACTACCTTTATGACATAGTCGGTGATGACATTGGCCTCATCACCTTGTGATGCTACTGCCTGCAATACCAGAAACAGCAGAAATCGTAACTTATTTCACTAATTCTAGTCATCGATCAATAGATTTGATAAATTGGCATAGAATTTGTGAAGTAAAATGAAGGGCCTTTTAATATGGTTTAAATATCAGATAATAAGAACATTGATGGACTGAATAATGATGTTGTTTTATAGAAATGTATATCCTTCTTTCCTTGTTATTTTTCAATCAATTAGTACACAGAATAATAATACATTTCCTCACCTTCATGAAGACATCAACATCAGGATCAGGCTTGATGTTGGCTTCTTTCTCTCTTCTGGACAACTCCGCCAACATGTCTGTCAAATGCCAAAATTTTCTCGAGTTATAGATCACCAGAGTAACTTATGATTCTGATAGAAAATGCAAAGAGAATTTAGTCCATTATTCTAACCGTGCAAGTATCCAACCCCTTGGCACCTGGCAGAGAACGCCAATGTTTCCCTTACGGTCATTTCTCCTATGTGGAGATCATGTTGACTGATATAGGCTGCTGTTCTTTGTGGTACAAACTCATTCATCTCATGACCATTATAAGTCACACGACCAGAAAACTGCATGAGAGAATTCAGCTTCTCGAATTAAAACAGACACTAAAAGCTAAATCCTTATGGATTATACAAATTTACAAGAATATATCACCACCTTCAGATTAGGATCAAGTTTCCCAGCCAAAGCCAACAACAGTGTGGTCTTCCCAGAACTTGGAGGACCCAAAAGCAAAGTCAATCTATAACAAGTACATAACACAAAAATCAAGAATTGGCAACTCTAACTATTGAAGGAATTTTTAAGAAAACAGATTTGAGACCATGATCATCTTACCTTGATGGCTTGACGATTCCGCTAACATCCTTAAGGATGGTGAATGGTTTCTTTCTATTTCGAAGGATATTAAGAGAAATCAATAAACCCTTCAAAATTGATAAAATCGTGATTAGTTAATAAGAAAAGCATGAGCAAAAGTATCATATTTCAGTAGCGATAACTGATGTTAAATGTTTGCTAAAGTCGTTACCTCTATTATATTAAAAGTGAACTTAGCAAATGAAGGCAAAGCACCACTCCCTACGTATGCTTCTGCTTCGATATTTAGATTATCGTACCGAACTTCAATTGTTGGAACATCAATGCCAACCCTGAAACGCCAAAGATCACAAAAAATCAAGAACTTCAACAACTTTTCCAATCAAAAAGAGGGAGAACAAAATCCATCTTTTCATCTTTTTTTTTTTTCTGGATCAAAAACCTATTGAAGTTATGTCATGAATGAGAAATTAACAAATAGCCGATTGAGTATAAGCATTTTTCTCTCCCTCTTAATAAATTAAAAGTCAGTTCTCTCTAAATGTTTAAACCCCGTAAGAACATTTTCTCTATGATTAAACAGAGAAAATACACGTGAAAACCAAAAAAAAAAAAAAAGGAGAATTTTTTACCTTTCAACACGGTCCTTAAGCTTCCACAAGAACTTCTCGTTATCCTCTTCTGCAACTTTGACCAACCTTTCAAGCAACTGTTTTCTCTCTTGGACTCCAAGCTTTTCAATATCTACTTCATTAGCTACACCTTTCGATGCACTAGTTAATATACCTTTTCTTAATCGATCATAAGTGGGAAGTTTCTCTATTGCAGCCCATTTTAGAGCCTCTTCATCATCTTCTTCTCTTGAAGATCTTGAAAACGCTTCCACCGTAGTGTTTCTCCACGCTGAAGAACCTGCTCTGGAACTACTTCTTAAGCTACTACTAGCTCTATAAATATCAGCACTCTCCATAGATTATGGATCAGTATACTTAAACGACAAATAAAAAAAAACAAAACCCAGATAATGTTTCCTCTTATTCTAAAACCAAAACCCAGATAATGTTTCCTCTTATTCTCGTTGCTTCGTTTTGGATGTTGAATCAAAAGAAATCTTCAAAAACAGCTAGAACCAATCAATACCCAGATTTCGTTTTCTATGTTTTGAACTTGAATCAGAGAAATCCCAAATCTTTGGGGTTGATCTTGCTCTTAAGGTGAAGAAAATGTGGAGCGGGATGTCCCCGAAAAAGGCAAGAACACGTTTTATATGGACGCAGGAGTACAGGACTGGTGTGAAGTGGTGGCCTGGCATTTGAATTCTTCAAAACTCATTTTTTTATTATTATTAGTAATTAAAATTTTAAAGAAAAAATGAAACAAAACGATGAAAGAGAAAATCGTTAGAAGATAACTCTGGTGAAAGAAAGAATAATAATAAATAAGTAATCGATAGTTGGGTTCCTATTATTTGACCAGAAAATAAATAAAATAATAGATGGCTCTATTTTAATATCTTCAATCTCCACCTTCCCTGGATCTTCTTCCTTTTTACCACGTTTTCAAGCACCGCACTGATTCCCTCTCCCTTTTTGCTTTTCAATGTGTCTGGAAAATTGCTACAGAAAGGACATGGGGCGTCTGTCGAAAAATAATAACTTTATTAACTAATAAATTTATTTATAAGTGATTATAATAAAATAAATATAAGATACTCTTGAAACGTCAAAAATAAGCAAGTAACAGAGCCCTTTTGATTTTATATCTTAAAAGTGATTCTAAATTTGAATTTTAAGTATTTGATGAATTCCACACTGTTGATGTAAGAATAAAAGGTTTTGGAAATTAAATTAAATTAATATATATATATAAAGAATATTAATTTAATTTAATTTCCAAAACCTTTTATTCTTACAGGCTTTTTACAGTACTTTTCCTTTAGGTTAGGCACAGTTTTATTATCCTGGTCATAGTCTGGTCCTGCCTCCGGATATTGATGTTGCTGTATGAGTCTAGATTGTAATTAAGTTGGTTCGTTGCTCTGTCCGGATGATGTTGATGTAGCTGTATTAGTCTTAGATTGTAATTAAGTTGGTTCGTTGCTCTTGTTATCTTTTCAAACTCAGATTCCAGAAAAGCATCGTGGATGAAAAATGACCCTATGTAGAAATGTATTTTTTATTATTAAATAACGAGGATTCCCAAAAAAAAAAGAAATTATTAAATGAAAAGAAACTTATATACAGGTTTTTTTTAAAAAAATAACATTTAAAATTGCCTCCCAGGATTTTTTAAAAAATAGATTTTTATCGCTGTATGTTTTTTTGTAAGGTAATGTGTGGTGTTGCGTTTCAATTTTATTTTTTTAAGGTTTGAATTATAAAAATAGTGTTTTGTTTTACAATCTTGATTTATTGATATTGATTTAATATTTTTTTGATCTAAGTAAACCCTTATAAAAATACTCAAATGCAAGTCAAATGATTCTAGAATTGTGATTTTCAATTACCAATTAAATGAATCACTTGAAAAGGTATTTTCGTGCCATCTTCAAATATTTTTCATGCACAAAAAAAAACAAAATAAAAAACAAATGATGTCGAGCAAAACATGAAAGAGAAGGGGAAGAGAAATGATTCTAGAAGTATCATCGTGTGAAGGTCAACATTTCTTGGCGTGGCCGAGGAGCCGGAGGACAACTCTTCCTCTTCAAGTTCCCTGGTTATTAATTGACGGTTGACGCGAGGCATTAAAGTTTCCAGCACGGTTTTGCTGGCTTTCTAGAACCACGTCCGTACATTTGACCATCACCGGTGATGCCGCTCGGGAAGATATTAGATCACTGATGATGTCAAATTTGGTTTCTGCAGTTGATTTTATGCCCTTCCCCAAGTCTTTCCAATTCGAACGGCCGCCGCCCCCACCACCCCAACCATAAAGGGAACAAAACGGATCATCTACTTCTAAGATATGAACAATATCATGTGAACAGGTTGACATGTCCTCAAATGGATCGATTTTGTTGCTGGGATATTTTTTTGTTTTTTTATTATTATTTAGGTTCCAATTTAGAATCAATGTAGAGAGGGATTTTTGTAAATGTACCCTAATATTGATTCGAGACTGTGTTCTTAAATTTATTAGGATAAAAACTCAATTTCATCGATTCATGTGCAAGTTAGATCAAGACTATCCTTTAAATCAAATATAAAAATTAGATTACATGTAGCCTGCTCAAAAAAAAACAAAAAAGGTAGTTTATAGGTAAAATATAGTGTTGCGACCGTGATCATGTAGGAGGTAGCTTGCTCAAAAAAAAACAAAAAAGGTAGTATATAGGTAAAATATAGTGTTGCGACCGTGATTGTGTTTTGAAATATCTATTTTTTATTTTTTTAAATTAAATTTTAATATTAATATATTAAAATAATTTAAAAACACGTAAATATTTACTTAAAATAAAAAAATATTTTTTTATATAAACACAGCCATTGCAAGGTATCAAACCGCTTGTGAGATAACTTCGTATCATAGTTTTGTTGTCAAGCTTCTTTGATAGGTTTTTTGAGCATTTAGTGGAACTTCTATTCTTAAATGTTTTTAAAGGTATTATTTTGTTTACTTGATTTGTTTATATTATTTGTTATTTTATTTTTAGGGTTCTCACATTAGCTTCAGGAGTGGAATACTTTGTGTTTTTATTCATGTAATATAATAATATTAGGTATATTTTGGACTTATAAGATACATGTATGAATATTATACTATGAAGATGTAACTAGTATTGTTAATTTTTTTTTATTGTAAATATATATGAATTAAATGTTTAGTACATTATTTTTTTGTGTTATAATTGTAGGATTGATAATAACATTTTTTTCATGTATATGTGGTGTGGTTGGTTAATATAAAAATAAAATTATTATTTTGTAATGTTAATTTATTGTGAAGTAATGAATCTGTGGGAAATGTGTTGACGTGGAAATGATCCAGGAGATACTGGATCAAGAAAATGAAAACATTGGGTTGAGGATTTTGTTTGTGAAATAGGAAATTGTAAATAACCTGGTACGCTATATTTTAGAGAAAACTCTTCATAAGTTTGGTAAAAAAAAAATCATGCTACTACGAATTAAGAGTTGAGGTGATATATTTAGTACCAGAGCGGTCCAATGAACTAGTGTATTAATGCTAGAATTGAAATGATATTTGGTTTAAATTAGGCAAGAATCCAGGACTAACCTCTTCCCAGCTTAAACCTATCCTTGATGGTCCACCAAAAAAATAAATTTAATTTTGATATGTAAAAAGAAACCTAAAAATACCCTAACTTGTAAGAAGAAAAAATAGTGATAACTAACCTTGAGAAGTATAGTTTAAATTGTTAGGTTTTGATTTTGCTTTTCAGAGTTTATCAATTTAATTTTTATAAATTTTAAAGCTATTAAAAGTTTACATGATTATTAATTTTAAAATTAATATAATTAATTAAAATATATATAAATTAGTACAAATACTCACATTATTTTAAAAAAACACTAGTAGTTGTTAACAATTTAAAAATAAAAAATAAAAAAGTGGGTGTCAACAGCCTTATTCTAGAGTTCAGGACTTTCCGCAAACTAGAAAGAGTTTTTTGTGCTAAAAATCCAATTTTGCAAACTCATTAATGGTTTTTAATGTGAAGGGTTAATTGAAGACATCAACAGAATCGTGATATCTAGCATTGTTTTTAATGGATTTTAAGTGAGATTTAACATATCTGTTATGCTCATATCTCGAGTTAGGAATTTGTAGATATCAACAAGAGATTATTTAAGGCGATGGTCAACAATACCATCAATTTCTGATGCGATAACCATATTTATTTCCTGGACAACATCATGCAGCTCTTGTCCAAATTGTCACATGAAATTAAATATATAAAAATATAATAGTGCATCTAGCATTGTTTTTAATGGATTCTAAGTGAGATTTAACATATCTGTTATGCTCATATCTCGAGTTAGGAATTTGTAGATATCAACAAGAGATTATTTAAGGCGATGGTCAACAATACCATCAATTTCTGATGCGATAACCATATTTATTTCCTGGACAACATCATGCAGCTCTTGTCCAAATTGTCACATGAAATTAAATATATAAAAATATAATATCTAGTTTATAATTGTTTATAATTATGAAAAATTATAAATTCTTTATAAACTTACAGTCATGATATAAAACAAGTATGCATGGAAAATAAAAATTAGAGTATACATGAGAGATTGAAAATAATTCCTAGTATACATATTAAAACATACATTAAAATAATACTTAAAATGAAAACATATATAATTGTTGGAGTTTTTAGAATTTAATCAAGTTAATATTTTTTATTGTTATTAAGGATCAATAATTTATTTTAAAACATTATTGTTCCTCACTTGATATAAATAAATTTTTTTAAATAAATCTCTTAAAGATCACAACTCCTTATTATTAAATATCCTTTTAGAAAGATTACGCCTAGTCTCTGGAGTACAAATAAATAATGGAAAGACAAGTTAATTTTTAGAAAAATCAACAACAAAAAAAGAAAAATACTTAAGGAAAATCCTGAATTCTTTTCAATCTATCTAAAACACTTATTTATCAAACACATTAAAACTTGTAATTCATCATAATTCATGAATTTTATGATTCATGAATGTTTTATTGATTATGATGAATGTTCATAATCTATGACTTACTTATAATTCATGATTCATGAATCTTTATGATTTATGAATGTTTTATTCATTATAATAAATGTTCATAGTTTATAACTTACTCATAATTCATGAATATATATAATTTATGAAAGTTGATAACTCATAAATATCCAAAATATTAATGAATGTTTATACAGTTTATGTACTCATAATTTATGAATGCCCATAATTTATAAAAAAATTTATGAACATTTATAAATCATGAATTATGTATAATAATATTTATTTTCATTACATAATTGATATATTAATTCATGTACTGATATATTTTAGGGACTAAAAAAAATTAGTAATTAAACAAAAATTTAATAACAAATGCTTTTTATTATCTAAGCTCGAACTTAAATTCATGAATCCACATTATCACTGTCCAATTCATAAAGTTTTTTATTTAGAATAATTTCTCATTCACTTGTAATTATTTTTTAAATCAAGACTACTTATTTTGAATTATAAAATGCAACATAATTTTAACCCTAAGTATGAACACAGCTCACTTATATAATCTAGCTTTAAAAAATCAACTGTGCGTTTTATAAAGCAATTCCAGCAGTAACATCAATCAATTTGTTGCTATATGGTTAGTGATATATCTTTATAATAATCAAATAGGAAAGGTCATGTGATGGAGCTTTGTCCACAAATCCAAAAGCAGAACCAGCCAAGGAGCTATCAAATCCAAGTTAATTCTTATGAAACAACGACGTGACCCAATACTGCAAAATGGCCAATGGGATAGTGTAAAGGTTGATTAAAGTGAGGATAGGAGACGATAGCCTTGGAGCATCCAACCTCCACTAAGGTACACATCATGAAATAAAAAAATAAAAAAATAATTCACCTTTTTGAATAATTATATACTTCACCAGGTTGGAAAACTACGTGGTTCTTTACACGGTTAAATTGAGGTCATTGATGATGAAAAATGTTGATGAAATAGTAGACTTTCCACAGTTAAGTTAGCAGGACAGTGTCGGCAAGGGATGTGCATGAGGAAGTCGCGTTGCGATGAAATAAGGGATGAGATATCAAATATTATAAATGTTAATAGATTGTTTGATATAATAATAATAATAATAATAACAATTTTCTTAAAATATTTTTTATTTATAAATATATTAAAATATTATTACATCAAAACTATTTAAAAATATAAACTAAAAAATATTTTTAAAATACAAAAACAAATAACACTCCAAAACTTATTATATAACCATAATTCTCATTAACTTGCATAAAAATAAGATGGAGACATTAAAGTCTTTGTCGATTATAATCCCAGAGCATGATTAAGGATGAATGTCTTGAAAATTAACAAATTACTATGAGGGGTTACGAGTGCCGTCCACTTTATAGAAATGGTCTCGAAACATCAACTTGCATGTTTTTTATTTTTTGTTTTTTTAATTATTATAATGTTTTAATTATTTTTTTTTATCTCAACTAATTTTATGAGTTATAAAATTAATAATTATGAGATATAAAATTAATAATTATATAAGTTATTAAATAACTTTAATATTTATAAAATTAAAATTAAACTTTTTAAAAAATAACCTTAAAATCTGATTAGTTAAAGTATATTTATTAGAATTGACTTTTAAAGATTATTAAACTCGCATGTTTTTTAATGTAGGGATAGCTTGTCCTTATTGCCTCGGGTGTGCATGAATCCTTTTATGCCGTTTGTATAGTGTCATGCCCGTCCGTCCATGATATATTTGATTAAGGGAGTATTTGTTTATATAGGTTATGCTTTTTAAATTATTTTTTATTTAAAAAATTAAATTTATATTTTGTAAGTAATTTTTTTGAAGGTTTTTATGTATTAATATAAAAAATATTAAAAAAAAAACATGTACACTACCAAGTATTCACTTCGTTCGACTATGATATATAAAATTTCATATATATTTGTCAATTTGGCGAGACTTCATAGAAAATACACGTGCATCAATACCCGTGTTATTTTCCCCACTCAACAATGATTATCTGTAAATTCCAATCAACGCAATTAATTATAATTTAATTAAACTCGTCACTTTTTTTCTGGCTTTAATAAATGAAATATAAATAAAGAATTTTTTTTTTTTCTATACTGCCATATGAATGATGGGACTTTTAATAATCGAAAATAACTAAAGAATTTAAAGAAAACGCACAATCATTCAAGTGCGTTTCTACAGTCGGATATGTTTTCCTTGTAGTTATTAAACTTCGGTTTCTTTCCATCAAGAGATCAAGTTCTAGTTCTAAGTTAATTTAGAAAAAAAAATATTTAAAATTTTAATATTTCATATAATTTTTTTAAACAATATATGTGTATACATAAGCTATAAAAAAAAATATGAGACATAAAATATACTATAGTTATCTCACATTAAAAATTAAAAAACAATCTATATAGATATAGGCTATAAAAAAATATATAATATACTTGTATCATATCAAAAACTTAATAAATAATTAATATGGATGTAAATTATATATAATTATTTAACATTAAAAAATTAAGAAATAATCTATATAAATGTAGACTATATATAAAAAAATAATATAATTATATTTTATTAGAAAATTAAGAAACAAAACACGTTTATGTAGATTATATATAATAATTATTTTATATTAAAAAATTAAGAAATAATATATATGGATGTAGTCATGTATGGCTATTCCACATCAAAAAGTTAAAAAATAATACATATAGATATAGATTATATATATAAAAAAGTAAGACCTAAAATATAGTATAATTATCCTCATAGAAGAATTAGAAAACAATCTATATTTTGATTTTATTATTATTAAAAAAATCGATACATCTCAATAAAAAGGGTGGAGATGGTGGGAGTGAGTGATGATATTAAGGAAAATGAAAGGAAAGTTGATGATAACGACTTAAATAGTGAAAAAAAACCACTCATTGGTCGAGATAAATCCTTAATTCTAGCAAATTGTAATAAGAAAGTATACCTAGTATAAATAGAGACTTTAACCTTTGATTAATTACCGGGAATGGAAGGAAAAACTATAAATTTAGTATTTAATCTTTGATTAATTATTTGATCACCCGACTTTCAATTCAAGGTTTTTTTTTGAATTGCTCATGGTTTTTTTTTTTTTTTTTGTGTGTGTTTTCTGGTGGCTGTGTAGTAGTAGGAGCTCACGATTTGTGGCTTTACCATTGAAACTAGAAAGGTGATGTGGTGGCTGTGTAGTAGTAGGAGCACACGATTTGTGGCTTTACCATTGAAACTAGTTGATTGGTCTGTCAACATGCACGGTTCACATGAACAGTGCGAAAAGAAAAGGGCAAAAATGCATGAACATATTTTTTTTCCTAAAACACCCCGCACTGCTCACATGAGAGTGAACAGTAAAAGCAGCCAAATTTCTTAAATTTGGCTGTAATTAATTAATAATAAGAGGACATCTTCACGTGTTTATTATGGGTGGCCGAAACTGGCCATGGGGCATGGAATGTAAGATATGTTTTTATCGTATATACATAATAATAATAATAATAATAATATTCGTGGCTTGTCTGTGGACACCGACAGATCCAATAATTATTTTAGCGACACGCACGTTAATTAGGGCTCCGTTTATCTAAAAATAAAATATCCGACCCTGTTTTAAAATATCACTAATTTTAAAACATATTTTCATTTATTTTTTTTATAATCAATTATGAGAACAAGTTCAGTAACAAATGCAAGGACTTTTTTATAATCAATTACGAGAACAAGTTCAGTAACAAATGCAAGGACCTGGCCTGAGGAAAATAACACTTAATTAAAAAAAAAAATTGCTAACCAAAATATTGTTGTTATCTCTGCTGTAAATTTTGGATTTATGTTTTTTAAATTATTCTTACTTGAAATAATATGAAATTATTTTATATTAATCATGTTTCCTCCTATTGGGGGACACCTCATTCATTAACGTCTAGATATTTTGTGCCACATGTCAGCCCATAATAAATTGGGTTCATGCATTTTTATCTTCCACGAAATTGACATTCAGATAAGAATTCCGAGAGCACAAGCAAACCAGGTGCTGACACGTGGAGCTAATTTGTCGTGCCCAGCATCTTTGTCTAATGTGCCCGTAACTATGATAGCAAGCTAATTTATCACCAAACGAGTGATGCAAGGCATCATCTCAACATTGAACGGTTATTATTTAGTAGAAAATTTTGATAAATGTAATTGATGATATTTTATTAATTATTTTTTAAAATTTATATAAAATTTATGATACATAAAAAAATAATAAAAATATTTCAGCTAATTTTTTTTATCCTAATTATATCTTTTTATGTTTTTTTAAATTGACTCGGAAAAGCTGTAGACCTAGATAGCGTCCTAAATAACTAGATAAGAGAGTGGACAGGGATCGGAAATAAGTGGCTTCCTTGTTTTCTAATGTGAAGTTAGTGACTTTGCCGTCACGCGTTGATTGTATGAGCATCTAGTATCAGTCATTGCCCTTTCATGAGACCACCAGCAAGTCAAGCCGAGAAACACGAAAGAGTTCATCTGTTTTTAAAAAAACCGGGGTATCCGGACCGGCTTATATATATCAATTTCCGGGCTCTTAAACCGGTGCCCGCAGAAATTTACCATACTAAAAAAGTGTAGCTAGTGGAATTCAACCTGAGACAGTTTTGATTAATTGAAGCCCATCTTTGCATTTCCAGGAGACTTAAAGCCCATGTTAGCATGAGACAGAGAGTCCAGTTTTGAGCAACCTCTTAATTTAAGCCCATTTTAGTATTTCCAGGAGACTTAAAGCCCATGCTAGCATGAGACAGGATACCCTCTCTCTTTCTTTTTTTGTCCCTGGCTCCGGCAGAATACTATAAAAGGATGGAACCCAATCCATTAAAGGAAAGAACTCAAATATACCATCAAATTATTAATTTTGCATCCAAGATATTCTTTATATCAATTTTACTTTTAAATTATTTTAATTTCTTAATTGAGTACTTCTATAGAACACCAAATGAAGAATTTGAAGTTCCCCATTAAATAAATTTATTTTTTAAAAAAACAAACAAAGGTACAATTTAAATAAAAAGCTTGAATAACTTTATTTTAAAAAAAAAAAAAACAAAGGTACAATTTAAATAAAAAGCTTTTAAAATAGAAAAGGTCCTTAATCAAGGAATTTTAACAGTTGCATGGTAAAATCGATATAAAAAATAATTTGAATATAAAATTGAGATTATCTATGTTCTAGTGCAGTATAGCATGCACCAAACGAGTGAACATGAAGAATCTTTGAAGTATGAGAGACGATAACCATTTTATTTAACATGGAGACCTTAGCCATTCTTCAGCAAGTTTTTGAGCATTGCGGGAGGCCAGAAAAAAAAAAAAAAAAAACACAAAAGAGAAAAGGAATGCTACTTGGCAATGTGATGGTTTAACAAATCTACAATCTCAAAAAAAAAAAATATATATTCACGTAAACTAAACTGAAAACTACAATATTCAATCAAGTCAAAGCGAGGCAACCCAACTAGAGTGATGGGTACAACCAAATCAAGTGTTCGAGATATCTCTTCTTATTTGTGTATATTAATATTTTTATTTTATTGGAATTAGTACAAACTTAATAAAAGTATTTAAACCAATTCACACCATATCATATATACTAGCAAAATATTAAAAAATAAAACTGGTATAAATAATTTAAAAAATATACAAAAAAAAAATTAGGAAAAAAATAATTTTGAAAAAAAATAAAAAATAAACAAAGTATAAATAATTTAAAAAATAAACAAAAAAAATTAGGAAAAAATAATTTTGAAAAAAAATAAAAAAATAAACAAAAACAAAAAAATAAAAAATACACCATAAATTACTATTGTAATCTACAATATAATAGTGGGTGAACAGTGATCACCCACACTCTTTAACTTATTACTAAATTTTTTCATAAATAATTATTTATATGAATTATACCATGAAACATCTTATTTTAGAAATTACAATTCAAAATAGATATTATAGACTTGAAATTTCAAGGCAATTTAATAAGTAAAACAAAGTAAGGATAATGAATTAAATATTAAAAAAAAATCACCATTCACATATGTAAATAAAGACAAGCATCTTTCTATGAATTCAATTCAAAACTATGAAAGATGATATTTATAAAACCTAATTAAATCTCAGATTTAAACAAAATTTAAGCTATGAGTTAAGAGAGCAAATCCAAATTGATCATAATTTTTTTTATATATAATTTTTTTAGGAAAAACAACAAATTAAGAATTAAAATTTTAATCAAGTCAGATTAAATTAATAATTTAACCTATTTTTTCTCAACTTGGATTGGTTAAGACCATGAGACTGGCCGACTCAGTTCCTAAATTAATGATTGAAGGTTATTGAGGTTTTATAACTATAAAGAAGAGAAAAGGTTTTTTTACTTGAATTGTAAAATTGTAACGGAAGAAAGAATATTAATGAAACTTTTTAATTTTCCGAAAGCGTTGTGGTGTGAAACTTTTAGGAACTGGGCCTTGCTTTTGACTTTGCGTATATAGATCTACATGGCCCAAAGAAAGTATATAAAAAAAGGTAATGGAAAGGCCCAATTCTATATATTACTTTTAAACCAGCTCAATTCCATTACATTTATTTTTCAAAGAACCCACAATAGTTTTAAGAATAGAGGGACCTATATAAGAGAATCATAAACTTTGGGGTGCTATTAAATCTCCATATACGAGGTCGCTAAATCTTTTTGAAACTTTTAGCTCCCCTGTCAACTCTCAACCTATGCATTAAAGAGATCGTTGCAATCGATAGATCTTTGTGCTTTCATACTTTCATGATTTATAACAATATTCTACACTCGACAGGAGTAAAAATATAGTGATGAAAGAACAAGCTGAAAGACATACACCAAGATTAATGCTAACACCCAGTTCTTTAAGGGAGGAGCAATCAGTGGTTGTGGAACTGAAGTGGGGAGCATTTGCACTGGCTCATTTTATACAGCATCCGGTGCTGGTGGCACAGAAGAAAATGGTAGTTGCTCCCGTGGATTATCTGGTATTTCAGGCACTAAAGGTGCAAAATAAAGGTCGGGTGCATTTGGGGTGGTTGATTCTACAGGTAGTGGAAATTGTGGAGGCTGATCATCAGGCACTGGTGGAGAAAATACGGGGACTAAAGGTGTTGGTGGTGATCCTATAAATGGTGGAAATGGTGGAAAATCTCCCCACGGTGGTGGTGGTGGTGATAATATTGGTAGACCGGTGGTGGTGGTGGTGGTGGTGATAATATTGGTAGAAAAGGTGTTGGCGTGAGCTCATCAGCTGGTGGTAAATCTTGTTGTGGTGGTGGATTAAATAAGGGAAATGGTGGTGATAGTGTAAATTCATCTGGTGGAAAATTTGGTTGATCAGTACTTGGTGGGGAAAATATTGGGGATGGTGTCAACTCATTATCTGGTGATGGGATATCTGGTTCTGTTGGTGGGTCAAATATTGGAACTAATGGTGGTGCTGGTGTAAACTCGTTATCTGGTGGTATGTCTGGCTGGTCTGTTGGTGGATCAATTATTGGGACTAGTGGTGGTGGAGGTGTGAATTCAGATGGAGGTAATAGCCATGGATTTATTGGCGATGGGGTCACTTCAGGTGGTGTTGGTAAAGGGACCAGGGGAGGTGGTGGGAATTCTAATGGTACTGGAGGAGGAGAGGGTGGTGGTGATGGAGGGGGAGGTGGAGGTGGAGGAGGAGATGGAGGAGGTGGTGGTGGTGGGGAAGAGAGCGGTGGTGACGATGGTGGCGGTGACAAGGGTGGTGGGGATGTAACAACTTGTTGTGGTGATGGTACTAAAGGAGGTTGCACAGCTGGTGGTGGGGAAGAGAGCGGTGGTGACAATGGTGTCTGTGACGAGGGTGGTGGGGGTGTAGCAACTGGTGGTGGTGATGGGACTACGGCTGGGGGGGATGGGACTAAAGCAGGTTGCACGGCTGGTGGTGGAGATAGAACAAGTGGAGGAGGAGAAGGCACTTGAGGAGGCAATGGAGTTCTCCTTCTAGGAGGGGAGGGTCTTGGTGAGGGCTGAAATGGGTTGTCTGGTGAGATGGAAGTTGGGAAAGGCCATTGGCCACAGCTTCTAAATAGGTACTGGAATAATGGGTCACAGTTGGATGATCCTCTTGATCTTCTTCCACTACTTCTGCTCTGTCTACCACTACCTCCGCTGCTTCTGCTTCTACTGCCGCTGCTACTTCTAATTCTCTTCTCTTCTTTTTCTTTGCCTCTGGTAATTTGTCCGTGTTTGAGGTGAGCTCTCGCTTCTGAGAGTGATTCTGGTATCAAAAGCAGTGCTAAGAGAATCGCAATCACATTGTTTACTTTCATTTTTCTTGCTTTCATTTCGTTTTGCTACTCCTGTTCATCTCTGTCTGCATGAAAATGGTAACGAGTGCGTGCGTGCGTGCGTGTGTTGAAATATATGGGTCGTGCATTAATGCTCACAATTCTACCTTAAGACATTGATTAAACTTAATCTACTTTCGATACCTCTTAATCATCACTAGCCTGGTTCGTTTCAGGGCAAGTTTGTGGAGTATTAATGCCCTGTTGACGTTAATGCCACCGGTCATGTGAGTATCAGGAACCACTCAAAGGCTGGGCATGCCCTGAAGAGCAGCATCACCTTGTGTGGTGCTTAGTTACATAACCGTCTCCATTAATGGGCAGTAAATAGCAAGAGATGAGACCTGAGCGAGGCCAGCTAGTGTTCCGAGTCCCGATGGACCAATAGAAATGGACAGTGGCATAGCCTTGCAAAGTCTAGGTTTTGGACAGTGAGTCATAGAAAGGTGGGTGAGAAATGGGATGCTGCTCACTGTAATAGCTGCCTAGTTTTTTGTGCCATTTTTTTTCACGAGAAGAACCTTAAATGCAGACTACATGCCTCCTTTGAATGAATGTCAATCCTATCTATTTGTCTTTTATTAGTATCAGCTTATATATATTTCAATTAATTTTATAAAATATAAAATTAATAAATAAATAAATATTTAGTAATGATTAATATTAGTAATAGCAAAATTTAAATTTAAAATCATATAAAATTTTTTATTACTGAATTACTTATTAGATAATTAAAAATCATGTTAAATAGTATAATTTTTTTATATAAGATATAATAGAACTACCAGAAGCTCATTTCATATATTAATCATCTCATAATTGTTACATCCAGTTAAGTTAAGTTAATCTAGAAAAATTGTAATTTAGAGTGTAAAATTTTAATTTTAATAAAAAAATTAAGTCAAATTAATCTTATAACTCGTAAATGAATTCAATAACTGAGGCTATTTTCCAATTTTTTATATTTAATTTCTAGTATTTTTAGTTACTAATTTAATTCTTGCTCACAATACAATACACGAAAGGCATTGTTCTTTTTGTGCCTTTTTTTAGAAGAAACTTAAATGTATATCATATACCTCCTTTAAATAAATCCTCCTTTTATTTCTCTTTAACTCTTTAAGAATCATGCTCAATTGTTTAATTTTTTACATATAAGATATAATCGTGCTACCATCCGTTAGTTTCATATATTAATCAATTCCGTGGATCATAATTTAGTTAGATTAGTTTAAAAAATTCATAATTTAGAGTTTCATTTGGTTCAAATTTTAAAACGTCAACGTGTGTGAAATCGGATAAAAATAACAAAATTATTCTATTTTAATAGAAATAATTAAGTCAAATTAATCTAATAACTTGCAGATAAATTCAACAAATGAGGCTATTTTCCAATTTTTTGTATTTAATTTCTAGCATTTCGAGTTTCAACCCAGAGAAGAGGCTCTACCCAGCCCAGACACAACCACTTGACCCAAATCCAAGGTGCGAACCCGCCTAACCGAGAAGCTCAGAACCTCTGGATCTATTAGGACCGCCCAATCACAGCCGCGCCATCCTCATCCTAGCCTGCCGGCGAAGATATTAAAATTAATCATTTTAAAAATTTTAATTGAGCAGCTAGTTTAATTAGAGTAGTGTAAGGACAACAAAGAATAATTATCAAGGGAAAAAATATCAATATATAATAATAGATTCTTAGTAGACTTGAAGCCGAACATCAATATATAATAATAGGACTTCTTCTTGTTTTAATTGGATTTATATATTGCTCAAGGTCTCTCCTGAAAAAAAAAATCTAGCACATTAAGTAGGATTAAATATTTAAAGGAGTGTTTGAAAATTATATTTCAGAGTGGGATTGACTTGTATTTGATTAAAATTAGATAATGTTTTTAATTTCGGTATTATCATTAAACTAATTTTTTAAAGGCCTCAAATAAAATTTATATAAAAATAAAATCTAAAAGATATAAATTAAATGTGTGATGATTAATGAAGGTGCTATTTGGAACACGACGGCCCAAACAGTGTTTTATAAAAAAATATTTATTTTATTTAAAGTTAATTATTTAATTTTTTTTGCATATATTAATATGAAAAATAATTTTTAAAAATAAAAAAATATTATCTTAATACATTTCAAAGCAAAAATCATTTTGAAAAATAACTACTACCATATTTCTAAACATTTCTAAAATGTTATTCTATCATGATTTGATAAAATAAAAAAAAAAGTAGCTAGAAACTAGTATTTACTACCCCTTCTCAGTCACCTGCCCAATCTCATCACCTTAAATATCTACTAATACTTCATCTTATTTCTTTTTTTAAAAATATTTATCTATAAAAGCCTGTTTTTAAATGTTGTGATTGTTCATCACTGTATGATGATGTTACAAATAGGCTTTAATTATTTACTAGTTTTGATGTATTTTCTATAGACTTCTTTTCTCATCACATTCACTTTATAAACCTGAATATTTTGCTTAACACCACTATTGCACCATGTCCAGAATTTAGCTTCATTAAACATAATATCATAACTAATAACAATTTTCTTTGTACTAAAATTATATAGTTTACAAGCTTTTAAATATTCATCAATATAAAAAAATACATATTTCTTTATCATCATCAAGCTTTTTACTCTTTTAATATGGAATTTAAGCATTGAAAATACATTTAAAAATTATAAAATGATATATCTTTAGTCTTTTTTCATTTCAAGCTTTCTCTGTGTCATATTTTTAACAAGTATAGGATTTATAATCAACATACAAATACTCTAATTCATTTTTTGTTGCACCACTTCTTGTCAAAAAACTTCACACCATATCAATATAATTAGTGTGATTTTTTATTTTATAAATATTATTTTGTTGAGGTAGATAGACTGCATTAAATAATTGCTTCAATTTCATGAGTTTCATAAAATGTTATAAATTTATGAGTTATACTTTCTACCAGCATCTTTTTGAGAAACTTTTATTGGTTTGTTAGTGTTATTCTCAACAAATGTTTTATATACTTTTCAAAAGTTTCAAAAGCTTTATATATATAGTTAAAAAAAGAAAAATCCAAACGGCTTGACTAGGATAATCTTTCTTTCCTACATTATCATACTTTTATTGGTTTATTAGGGTTATATTATTTTAATGTCGAAGCATAGATTATTACACAACAAATAGCAAATAAGTTCATTATTGATATTTATTACAACCATAAACAATAAATAACATATATTTGGAGGAGGATTTAATCAGGAAACATCTTTCTTTTGTATATTATCATACAAGATGGGAACATAAAAAAAAGAAGCAATATGAATATTATTTATTTGTTTTTTTCAAGAAATTATTATTAAAGATTCATTTAAAACCTCCATGAACAAGAACTAGAACTGTTCTATAGTGTAAAATGAATAAAAAAAACTTCTCATGTCTCAATCTATAAGATAAAATTAAACTTGTTTGTTTTTGTATTTTAAAAGTATTTTTAAAAATTTTGAATTTTTTTATTTTAAATTAATATTTTTTAATATTTTCAGATCATTGTAATTGTAATGTGTTAATATCAAAAATAATTTTTTAAAAATTTAAAAATATTATTTTAATATATTTATAAATAAAAAATATTTTAAAAAATAATTATTATTATATTTTTAAACACGGAAAATCACCGTTACATTACCTATTTATTAATAATGGGAGTCTAAAGTTGACGCAAGCATAGAGCCCTTATTTATTTATTTATTTTTTTTTATTTTTTTTTCTCATCCTAGAAGAGAACTCCGCTGCCATTAAAAATGATGCTAGGTTCTTGACCTTTTCTTGAACATCTTCGTCAACGCTAAACAATAAGAAGCACATGGCTCCATATTGTCGTCGCCCTTCAGGACAAAACAAAATACTAAGAAAAAAACTTGGTGCACGTTCTCAGAGCACATCAAGTCAAAATTATACTTTAATCAAGATTTAATTGATATTTTTAATTAACCCTCCCTTGCAATGGTATACTTCAATCAGTGTCGTTTGTTGGCAGAAAACAATCAAGAAGACTTGTCAGCGGTGATCAATTTTTTCAACCATCTTGATTGTTTTCTGCCAACAAACGACACTGATTGACACATTGGTATGGATACAATAACAAGCATCCCTCTGTTTCTTTTTTAAGATAGTAATTCATTTTTAAAGTAATTTTTAATTAAAATAATATTTTTTATTTTTTAAATAAATACGTGTATCAAAATAATTTAAAAATATAAAAAAACATTAATTTTAAATAAACAAATTCAAATTTTTTCAAATATATATTTGAAATATAAATACAAACAGCTGCATCCTGAAATACTGCGAGAAGCAGCATTTAATTTTCCAACTTTCGCTCTTCCATTTTAAATCCCTCTGCGTTTACTCTCCACCAACCTAACATTGGATGCACAACTCAAAGATAAGCCATGTACATGCAGCTGGTCACTCTCTCATGGTTAAAATAATTAAAAAAGAAGATGGATAATCAAGTGATGAACACATTTAATGCTCTGGTGCAATCCTCGCTCAGCAGCGTAGAAATCATAGATGCGCTTCTGTCTTCCATTTTTCCATGTTGTTGGCAGGAAATTAATAAAAACTCACATGGGAGCTGTGAACGCTTTTTTTCTCCTCCTTTTTTTCTCGTTTCCCGCTTATAAATTAACGTTGGTGGTTTCTGGGATGTGGCAGAGAGTGGAGACTGCCTTAATGGGAGTCACACAGACACAGGTCATGTCCAGCTATTTCTCTCTTTTTGTCACACATTTGGAGCTCTTAATTACTTTTGCTTCGACTCCCAATTGTTCAACACAGAGTGGAAAGCCTAGAAGAAGACAGATATGAGGGGATGGGGGGAGTTTGTTGTCCGGATTGTCACCTCTTCTGTTGCTGTCATTCGCTTCTTTTTTGGGTAGAAAAATAGGTTTGACTAATTGGGCAAGGGAAGAGAGAGAGAGTTATTAAGGCGTTTTAACGAGGAAGATGAAAGTGATCGTCACGTTCATCCCGCTTGCCTGGAATATTAGGGGACCCCTTCAATTATCATCATTGAAATCTACGAAGAAGATATTTTAGCTGCTTGATTATAATCTTCCAAGTTATTGTTAACCCTCTTAAATTGAATTTAAAAGAGAGTAGTTAAAGATCTTGCAAACAAAAGAAATAATAGATGAAATTGTTTTATATGTAAGAGAAAATAATTAGTGATTTGATTATTCAAATTGACTTAATTTTAATTTTATATTTAAATTATTTTTTATACTAACATTGTTAAATACAAGTGATTCTATTTAAATCTGGTGAGATTAAAATTATATATATATATATAAATAACAATATCTACATAAAAATATAAAAAAATATGATCATAATATGATCAAGTAGTCAAACTGAACAAAAACATTCAATAAAAAAAATATTTATTTTTTTATTTACTTTACTCAATTCGTTTTTTTTACGACACGACAATCAAATCTGTATTCCTGAATTTTTCTCGAACAAAACATCAACCGACGTTTGAGTTCGGATTGAAATTTTGATGCATGGTTGTGGTTGATTTTTAAATTATTTTTAAAAAATTATTTTTGATATCAATAAATTAAAATAATCTAAAAATATCTAAAAATATTAATTTAAAATAAAAAATAAAAAATAAAAAATTAATTTTTTTAAATACTTTTAAAACACAATAAAAAATAAAATACTTTACCTCAGGTTAAACTCAGGGCTGGTACGATAACAGGAAAAAAAAAAAAAAAGAGTATTTTGAAATTGAAATTAGTGGGAGGCATGGACGAGAAACCAAACATAATTGATCCACGTCCCACACCTGAACCGCCCTTTCCAAAAGCTTTCTTGGGGAACTCCACGGCCCCATCATTCAAATTACAATGATTTTCATGTCCAGTTTGCCCCCCTCCTCCCGGCCTTTTGTTTTGAAACACAGTTCACTCGAAGCTTTTTTAAAATAACATATATTAAAAAATATTTTAAAAATAATATAATTTAATCACAGTCAGAAACCATTATTATTAAAAATAATAGTCACGTCAAAAATAATTTCTCCATCAAATTAATTAACAATTACAGAAATCAATTCTAATTTTTTATTAAGATCTAATGGACAATCAAATAAATTTAAGATTTAATCAAATAAGACACGTTGGAACTCTGTTTTTAACATATATCTAGTAGTGTTAGAAAAATTTTAATAAAAAATTATTATTATATAACCACTATTCTCACTAGTAATTGTGTATAAAAATAATATTAGAAAATACAGTCGTGTGTTCCCACTATTTTAAAAATTTTAACAAAAAATTATTATTATATAACCACTATTCTCAATAGTTTTATACAAAATTGATATTAAAAAATATAGTTGCATTCAGACAATGCTATTTCACAAGTATTTTTCTACATATATCAATCTTTTAAATTTTTTACCAAATTATGTCATTTTTTTAATAAAAAAAATCCCTTTCTCCCTCCATTGTTCATTACTAGATAAAATCCTTTCTTATTCAATTTAAAAAAAGTATTTATTTATTTACTTGAAAGAAATTTTTTGTAAAGTGATTTTTTTGAAAATTAAATTTCTAAATTATTTTTTGATGTTATGGAAAATAAATTAAAAAATATTTTCTAGTGTTTGACTATATCATACAAAATAAGTTGAAAAATAATTTATTAATATTTTATTTTTAAAATTTTTAATTAAAATAATAAGGATAAAATTTTATAGATAAAAAAGTTGGAGGATGAAATTGAAAAAAATATAATTTCATAAATCATTTCAAATAAAATAAATAACAATTAAAATAATAAAAACCAAATTTAACTGTTAAAAAAAATTAAAAAAATATAATTTTATAATTTATTTCAAATAAAAAATAAATAGTTATGAAAAGAATATAAATCACATGTAATATATAATTTTTTTAATTAATAAAATAATAAGAAAAAATATAATAATAATAAAAATAAAGATTAAAATTTATATAAAAATTAAATTAAATTAAATTTTAAAAAAAAAAATTAAAAAATAATTAAAAATATAATACATAACAATAAAAAAATTTAAAAATAAATTTGATATAATTAATAAATAACAAGATAGTTTTTAGTTTTAACAACTCTTAGAACAATATTTTGCATTTGCTAAAATTTTTAATAATAAACAAATATAAAAATGTTTAAAAAATAATTTTTGTTTTATGAAACTTAGAGAATATGATATCAATTATTTTTTATATTTTAAAATATATTAAAATAATATATTTTTATGTTTTAAAAATTATTTTTAATATTATTATATTAAAATGATGAAAAAATAAAAAAATGATTTTTTTTGTTTAAGAATTTGGAGAAACCGGAACTGCCCTTGGTTTCCGTCTCTGGGAAATGCTATCTACCATCGCTTTTAATCAGTCGTTTTATACACTTGTCGTATAAAATTGCCACGTTTGAGATTTTTCACTTGAAATGCAGATAAACGTGGTAAAGGTGAAATGCAGATTAATCTTGAAAGTACACGTGGCTTCCTGAGGGAGCAAGTGCTGAAAGGGAGACTGGTAAAGGTGAGTGCCCCCTAACTTTCCTCATCCATGTAACAAGCCTTCGTTTTATCTTCCCTGCAAACAAATACACTTTAGATTTTCAAATTAACAACGCTACAAGGAACCTCCACAATCCATTACAGCAAAGGACAAAAATATCTCTCCCTCTCTCTCCCTCCGTCCCTCCCTCCCTCTCGTCTGTTTGGAGAACAAGACATGAATGTTCTTGGTCTCTTATTGCCCATGTGGGCATTGTTAAATGCATCTCTGTTTTTCTTGCTTGATGCCAGAGGTGAGTCAACTCCTTCCACCATTTCTGCCTCTCCTCTTCCTAAGAAACATAAACCCAAACCCATGTTTCTCTTCTCTTCAAATATGCAAGCTCAATCTCCAGGTGTGTTAATAATGCTCTGTTTCTTTGTTTCCAAGTTTGTGTTTTTATTTTCCATCTTGGTTCTTGAACAGTCATTGCCTTTATGTGTGTGTCTATGTACTTCATGTTCTTACACGGGATAAAGGGGCTTGCTTTGTTTCACATCACACACTCAAATTACTAACCCCTAGCACCATAACTTGATTCAGTTTGGGGAATGCAGGGGAAGAAAACTAGAAATTGTTGTAATGTAACTTATGTCATTACAATTTCTCCTTTTTTCCCTCTTGGTTTCTCCCTGAACAAGAAGAGGATGAATTCTTCCTGTGATTCTGCAGCTCAAATGTGATTTTTTCCCCTCTCATAATTTGGCTTGAATCTTTCTCTCCAAAACTTGTCATATCAGTTCCTCATGTTTCATTTAATACATTTTTCTTTTCTCTGATGGATGTGTTTGAACTTTATTTATTTAAATTGTTTCTAATTGTATTGGACAAGTTGAGGCTTTTCTTTGAAACTATATTGTACTTAGGCTTCCTTACTGTTTATCCAGGAATGCCTTTGGTTCCTGTGGTTGAAGAAGTGCACCACCAAGATTTGAATAAGAAAATCCTGATAGCACTAGTTGTTGCTTCCACTCTTCTTGGTGGAATAGTGTTGTTTTTCTCATGTTTCTGGATCTACAGACTGAAAAAATCTAGGAAATGCAGGGCCAAAAGTAAAGGCGATGGTATCTTCTTTACACGAGTTAAATTTGCTTTTGCCGTTACATTTTTCCTTTCGAGGCATGTTACAAACAACTGTGCTTGTTATGCTCACTCAGTCTTCCTAATTTTTTGTTTAAATTTAACATGTAGATGTAGCTAAAAGGCATTTGCCGAGTCCGATTGGGGATAAATTTAATCTCTTGAGGATGGCTGGGAAGAAGGGTTCAGTTGCAGTTATGGAATATCAGTTGTTGCAAGCAGCAACAAACAATTTCCGGGAAGATAATGTTCTAGGACAAGGTGGTCATGGATGTGTCTATAAAGCTCGTTTCAGTGAAAAACTCCTTGCAGCTGTGAAGAGATTTGAAGGTGAAGACATTGGAAGAGAATTTGAGGTAATGTCTTTCATGAAATTGATTTGGATATTGTTTCAAAGCATCATGGCTTCTTTAATTTTTCCTTTCTATTCATTTCAAATTTTGTTTGTAAATGCAGAACGAGCTGAATTGGTTAACGAAAATTCAACACCAAAACATAATTTCTCTTTTAGGCTACTGCCTTCATGGTCAAACAAGGTTTCTTGTGTATGAAATGATGCAGAATGGGTCTTTGGAAAGCCAATTGCATGGTATGAATCTTCTCCTTCTGAATTTTAAATTAAATTTTAGAAGATACCAATTTGTACCTTTTTTTCTTATATAATTTATGTTATCGATGAACATTTAGGACCAACACATGGATCAGCATTAACATGGCATCTAAGAATGAAAATTGCTGTTGACGTTGCAAGGTAATTCCATCTCTCAATTTTCTGTATTGCACTTTATTCTCTTTCATTCTCCTTTTTATTTTCCAAAGGAAATCCATTTTTTTATGCTAACTACTTGCTGTCACCAAAAACATTGTTGACCAGAGGACTAGAGTATCTTCATGAGCATTGCAATCCTCCAGTTGTCCATAGAGATCTAAAGTCATCCAACATTCTTCTGGATTCGAGCTTCAATGCAAAGGTAAAAGCCTTCCATGTATAACAAATTTATCAGTTCTGCACTCCTCATAAGTGCATGTTCAGCATCATTTTGTGATTTTAACTAGAATGTTTCCTTTGACGAGTCTTTACTTAATTCAGCTTTCAGACTTTGGCCTTGCCGTAACATCTGGGATCCAAAGCAAGAACATAGAGCTTTCAGGAACTTTAGGTTGTGTAGCACCAGAGTACCTTTTGGATGGTATGTCAAATTCTGTTCAAATCTAAGAATGTTGCCACTTCCATTTTGTTGACTGTTGTTGGTAGATATCCTACTTTTTATATTTCAGCTCATCACAGAATTTTTTTGATATCCTACTTTTTATATTTCAGCTTATCACAGATTTTTTTTCCTTTCTTTAATGATTTCTTAGTCTATTAACTATCACATTTTCAGTCATAAAAATTATGTTTTTGGATTCTCTGATGAACTCTTCATGGTTCAAACTTCTGTCACGTGAAATTTGATCATTTTCCAGCAACCATCATTTCTTCTGCTAAATGCAATGTTGTTGGCGAGAGATTCTGATAATGCATGGTTAATGAAGATTTTTTATAAAATAGTTTTAAAACAATGCAGTGTCTTGTAGCATTCCCCCCTCAAGGCTTAATTTGTTAATGAGTCTGAATAAACTCCGTGAAAAGAATTTTGTCAGATGATGAACAAGGCAGGTTTCGCTATAGCCTCTAATCCTGAGACTTGCCTGGTGGTGATAGATTTTTGCAACACAAGATCCATGGAAAACTTTTCTATTTCATTTTCAAGAACTATATAATTCTACCAGCAAGTATTTTTTTCTACCTTTATGTTCTGGATAATAAATGGTATTGAACATTTCCTGCATCCAGTCTTTCTTTGATACAGAATGAGGCCTAACTGCTTGGAAAGAAACGTATGATCACTTAGTTTTCTCTTTCCAGGTAAACTAACTGATAAAAGTGATGTCTATGCTTTTGGAGTTCTCCTTCTGGAACTCCTGATAGGAAGAAAACCAGTGGAACAGATGTCTCCAGATCAATGTCAGTCTATAGTCTCATGGGTAATTTTCCTTGAACCCTATTTTAGCAGTCATGCCTTGAGGACTCGAGGTAATATCAATCAGGATTCCTTGAGGTTTTGGAACTTAATGGTCCATCATTGTTTACATGTAGGCCATGCCTCAGTTCACTGACCGATCGAAGCTTCCAAACATTGTGGATCCTGTTATCAAAGACACTATGGATTTAAAACACTTATACCAGGTACATTGAATAGGAATCTATATATTGGTGTGCCGACAAGTTTTCTGTTCTTGCTTTTAGTATACAAATTTAATCATCATATTACCTTTGAGTAGGTAGCTGCGGTGGCAGTATTATGCGTGCAACAAGAACCAAGTTACAGGCCATTGATAACAGATGTCCTTCACTCCCTCATCCCTCTCGTACCTCTCGAGCTTGGAGGGTCACTAAGAGTTACAGAACCTGTTCCTCTTGCTCTGCCTTCACACTGATGACTTGAGCATAACCCAAACTGACAGCTTCCTTTGTACATTCAGATGTGTGAAAGTCATTAGAGAAAAGATTTTTGTTTTTCATTGTTACAGTTGTAAATTGAATTGAATTTTAAGATGAGTTTTTGGCAAGCAGCATCTTCAACTTTTGGATCTATCAGCAACACATTTTTCCAAGGTTTAGCAAGATGCCTTCTTATCAGATGAAATGGAGGGTTGTAGCCGTTAAAGGACAGTAATATAGGAGTGGTGAGATTATAGTTTTTCCCAGACGAGCATGTTTCATTCTAACAATCGTTATTGATCAGCAGACATTGTTCTATCCTTCTGTTATGCGATACTTAATGTAAGACATAACTTATCCACACCTTATAGGTGCTGTCATCTGTTAACTTGTAGCTTTTGTTGACCCTTAGTTTTCTTGCAGTCACATGCAATGCCTGACGGGTTTATTAACATTGCCTGCCAGTTTGATATTCTAACTAGTATGAGGGCTTGTACACACCGATAGACGACTTTGAACTCCGTGTAACTCAACTAAATACGGAAATAAAGCTGGAGTAAGCCAGCCAGACCTGGCTTATCTGCTTTGCATATTTACCTTAAATTATCAGAGTTACTGAACCTCCTAAGGAAGCAGGAGAGAGCTTAATTACATCGATCGGCTATGGCAATATGTAACTGTAGGCTGTAGCAATTATAGCCAATGCTTTTGGATCCATCATCCAGACATAGTAATTCTCATTTGGCAGATACAATACTAACTCCAAAAACAGAACAACAATTGGTATCGAAGAAAATATAAGCCAAATGAAGGAGCCAAAAAGAAGATACATGTCTCATGCAGAAGTTTGAATGGCCTAACCCAAAAGGACAAGGCTGCAATTAAACAAGTCTAAAATTTCTTGAAGTCACCAGTCATGGATTTTGACTTAAACCTACCACTGGGATACAGACACAAGGAAGATGGTAGAATCTTTGCACAAATCCTAAAAAAAAAAACTTAAGTTTTCTTTGTTAGCATCGACACGTAAAATCAAGCATATTCTGCCTGGTTGAAATGTATATGCATGTTCATACCTGCAAAACTGCGTGTATTCTATTTTATTATCTCAGGATGTAGAACATCAATGATGGTGACGATCAATTGGAAGACACAATGTAATGTCTGTCATGCCGACACCCAGTTACGTATCATACCGATGGATCAACAATTTTTTGTAATTTATTAATTATTAATTTTGAACCTAATTCCTCCTTTAGAAAGGCTAAGGATAGGATGATATATATTTTTTTATTAGTGTTGGTGTCCGAACTAATTTGCACATAGCTCGATTAATTCCACGAGTCTCAAAATTAATGACCATGTAAATTTCTAGTGGTCATTATATTAGCAACCACAAAGTTCAAATTTGAGACTACAGAGGAAGCAAACCTTTTGATTTCAAGCTTTTACCATTGGATCACCTACTAGATGCTTGATAATTAAATGATAGGTGAGTGAAACTTATATTTATACCTAATATTTTTAAACTTGGCAGAATATCAAGCTTATATGACATGAGTCTAAATCACTTTTAGGTCCAATGTTCTTAAACTTGGCTATGAGTTGAGTACAAATAGGTATAAGTTTGACGAGTTGTCAGACTCAACGTTCTTAGATTAAGTTATATGCTGAGCCTAAATGGATGTGCGTTTGACGAGCTGCTAGACCTAATATTTTAGGATTCAATTATGTGCTGAACTTAAATAGACATGAGTCTGACTAGGTGTCAGACTCAATGTTTTTGAGTTCAACTACTTATAGAGCCTAAGCAGATATAAGTTTGGTAAGTTGCCAGACCCAATGCTTTTGAGCTCACCTATATGTCGAGCTCAAGCGAACATAGGTCTAGCAAACTGACATACACACTAACTGTGAGCTTGGTATCATGTCAAACCCATTAGGTATGGGTCTAAAAGCTCATTAAACCTAGTGCCCTTGGGCTTAGATAGGTGCTGAGCCTAACACAAGTTGGGTCTAATGAACTGTTAGACTTATCGCTCTTAGGCTTGGTTGTGCACCAAGCCTATTTGGACATGGGTTTGGAAACCTATTCGACCCATCGACATTGGATTTGACTAGGTACCAAGCCCAATTGAGCATGAGTTTTGCTCGCTACTATACTCATTGATCGTGGGCTTGACAGTGTGCCAAGCGCTAATGACTAAAGGTCTAGAGATCATAATAGGTATCATATTGGGTCATAAAGCTCGTTTAGTTTATTTTTATGATTTTTAATATAAAATATTAATGTCAAGAATATTCATTTTCCTACACCCTATATATATAAAAAGATCTTTTAATGACCTATCATGTTTTTATCTCATTAATATTATATAAGAAATATTTGTATTTCATTAATGCTAATAGGAGAGAATGACTCTCCAACCTCTCTACTTCAATAAAATGATAATGTTTAGCCTTTAAACAATCTAGGTAAATGATTCACAATTTCTATTTTTCAGACATGAATACTTTTAAATTTGAGAGTATTTATCATACAAAAACAAGAATAAAAACTCTTGTTTTTGAAATATAAAGTTTATTCTCTTATTTATTGTAATTTTTTTCTTAAAAATTATCGACTTTATCATTTGAGGGATTCCTAAACTCTATATAGAAAAAAAAAACTATTTTAAAGATATTAAATCTTTTACCATTAACCATTCAATTCTTAAGCTCTAGAAAACAAAATATTGACATAAATATATAATTATTTATTATCTAAACATAAAAAAAACTTACTCCTAAACATATTAGATTTTAAAACATCACCGCTTCGTGACATATTTTATGCCTGAATTTGACACACTAGGCTTGATATTGTCAATGACTCAAATAAAACAAAACCCATAAAATTGGAGATATATTCCTGCATTATCAAAAGTTCCACATCCTGTTTATCGACAACACTTGGCCTCGTTTCCTCTTCCTCTATCTCTCGCCATTTCTAGAAATGGTAATATCAAATTCGATCTGCACTAAAAGCACCAAGAACATGCTTTTTAAGATTATCCCGGAGGTCACATAGAGCTCCATGATAAGCCGGTTCTTGCAGCAGAGGTCATGCTTTGTAATCCAAGATGCATAGTCGCCTATCTACATGTGTTCCAGCAGCCTTGGGCTATTGTTGCGCCGGGCACCATGCTACTGCTTGGTCATAAGTACTATGTTATTCCTATAAACACCATCAGAAAACTTCAGCGTAAGTCCATCAAATATTCTCAATCTCCAATCAATGATGTCCAAGCCAGCAAGACCCCTAGAAATGATGAAAGGGGCTGTAGCATCCCATCCACTTGCTGTTTTTTTATCAACAAGAACATGAAGTCACCGAGTCCTTGCTTGCATACAGAAGATGAGAGAGCAAACACCACCGGAACTAATATCAAGAGTAAAGCCAGCAGTACTGTGGAAACAAAAAAATCAAGCAGCAGCTGGTGTTCTGGTACTAAGGGGATTGTCAAGAAGATAAATAAGGAGATGACAACAGGATCACCCAGCAGATTTGCATCTCTTGATCGTTGGCAACCAAATCTAGACAGCATTGTAGAAGAATACGAAAGCAATTAAGCATATTACAATCCCTTTACAATGTTTCATGCAGGCATGTAAATGATGTAATGATGTGTACATTAATTTATGCAAACTATGAATTGTTACCTTCGAGATATATGAAGATGAAAAATGCATGTCAAAGGCCTGTTATCATGGTTGCAACCCCCATTACTAGGGAGGTCATATCATACGATATTAAGATTTCCTCAGTAATTTCTGAAATATCCTGGATTGTTCTTTGATATACATGGCTTTTGTGATAGCCAATCTAGATATTCAAGATTGGAAGGAAGAACATTAAGAGCATTATGCGTTGGACAAAAACAGTGGAGAAATCACTGATGTATCAAAGTTGCTGATGAAAATATTTGACTTTAGTTCCCAACCGCGTAGGATCACCGGACTTCATGTGATTTTCTTAGTACTATATATATATGTCCATCACCATAGTTATAAGAACTGAACTGATCTGAGTTAGCTTTGTTCAAGGTGAGGTCATGGGTTAAATAGATTAAATCAATCAAATTTATGATTTTTTAAAACCTTCAATACACGGTTGTTTCATGATTATTTTTTTTAAATATAACCAAAACCCTAAAACATAGTTAAAAACCAAGATTTTCACTAGCTCAGGCCTGCCAAGCTCATGTGAGTATAGAATTAATGCTTGCCTCCGGGTGATATTGTTTCTCTTTCAATGAAAAATTCTGGTTAGTTTGGAGGATCACTAGAGAAAAGACACAAGAAGCTCAACCTGATTTATACTTGTTCTTTTCAAAGCATACATAAGCCATTGCTATATCAAAATAGTCGTGCTTAGCTGTGTGCTTATTTGCATTGTGAAATTCAACTTCTTCATTTCCCTACACAGCGACAAAATTATTGAATAAGAATAATTCAAAACTCATGTTCATGTTGTCAAACTCACGAGTTAACTTGTAAAATTATACGATTTTAAAAATTATCACAGATACAATATATGATATTAGGTAAAAAACTCAAAAATTAATAAATTCGATCAAACTCAGACCGAGTTTACCGAGTTTGATAAAATTAACAAAAATTATTGACTCTCTTAGTCCTCTCCTCTCCATCTCGCTTGTGTCAAAAAAATTCTCTTTTCCCTAAATTTCACATTCCCTGATTCTAGAATCTCAACCCAAGCAGTAGCAGACTAACACCAGTAATGCCTGAGATTGCATCTTTATCTGCAAAGTTTCTAAGTGCAGCCCCCTCACCTTCTTATCCAGTTAGCCTTGTGCGCGCTACACCATTATTAAAAACTACACCTAGGGCAACCCCATAACTTCATGCTAATGGAACTGTTTCTCATACGCAATCCTAACAGATTGAAGATCCTACAAATAGGGAATCAGAAGAGTTTGATGAGACGTGTGAAAATCTTCAGGATGATTAAGGTGAAATTTTTGTGGCTTGCACATAGACTTGGGCAAACTTCCTATAATGTTGTTGTTGCACAGGTTTTATATAGACTGGATTAGCTGAGCAGCTGCAAGGTAGAAATGGTGGTCGTATTACTGGTTTTAATCATGCCAGTGTCATGGTAGAGCATCTTGAGGCTGCTGGGCAGGAATCCTTTGATTTCTCTTGTACAATTATGCATAATTTTGAAATTCAGATCGGTCTAGCAGGTCGACCTGGGCCTGAGACTGGTCCGAGTCTAAGTAAAAGCCCACCGAGGAGTTGGCATGGCGAAACCCGATCTACCCGGGTAAAACCGCCTAAGACATGTCCCTTTTTTTTTAATTGTAAGAGGCTAATATGACATTGGTTTGGCCTTTTATGATAAAAGGGTCAAAATGATAAACAATGAAGACAAAGAGAAAACCTAATTAAAGAAAAAGCCATTTTAATCATGAAGAGCAAAGGAGCAGAAGACTTTTGATCACTGTTTCAAATCTGCTTTTGTTTCTCTTCACGACTCTCCTTCTTTCACTCTCTCTTTTCGTTTTTCTTTGTCTTTTTTTAAACTTGTAGTTCTTGATCTGGCATCGATTCATTTATTCTTTCCTATTCTCATACCTAAAAGTATATTTCTCTGTTCTTTTCTTTTCTGTAACTTAATAAAGCCTCTGCCTCATTTTTCTTGATTTATTTCAATTATTTCTTAATGAGTTGCATATTAGTTAAATTATATATTGGAAACAATATCAAGTATCAACTACTTCATAGTTTATTGGTACACCATTAATGTTTAAATTGATGTCGTGGAACACACAAACAAGGTTTTTCACTGGTATATAATTTCTAAAAAAAGGAGCAAATAAAGAACTCCATAAACCTCTCCCTCAAACTATTGTTTGGTCAAACTAATTAGTTTGAAATAAATTATGATTCTACCATTCATAATCCATACATGCCTAGAGATTCCTATTATATATGCTGTTATGATAGAGTATTGCTCGGCCCCAGGATATCAGGACATGTTTTTGTGATCAAATTGTGATCATTTCAGCATTATCATAAGTCATAACCACTTATAAATTATGAACAAACATAGGAATAATAAAAAGAGAGAAGAAAAAACTAGTTATGAATAGACAAGTGATTTATATACCATAAGGAAATGAACTATGTTTGGTTTGGTTTCAACTAAAGATTTTAGTAGCTACCTGATGTAAGAATAAGAATATTAATATTACAGTATGATTAAGAAATTCCACTCTTTTCACCATCTTAGGAAAGAATTGAACCTTTAATTTGACATTGCCCATGACTATTGCTAGATTTGATTGTAATAACTGAAGTTCCATCAAGATCATCAAATCTAGTGTTTATAATTAAAATTTCTCAAAAGCTAGTTTGAGTCATTAATGATCTCACTTTTATGCTTTATAGAGCTTGGCTTGATTGAATATTCATAAATAAAATATTCAATCATTATTCATTCATAATTAGGTTGAAAATCCAGACCTAAATATTATAATATCAACAAAATCATTGATGTTTGCCTCAGATATGTCTTTTTGATTGACAATTAAATGGTCATAACATGGTCTTTTATTGTTAGCTACTAGTTGAAATGTTGTCGACATCACAAAGTATTATAGAGAATGCAAATTGCTTTGGTACTCATTCTGAATATATACAAAAGTCTATGATTTGACTTGAAATTATATTTCTTTTTATAAATTATAATAGGTCCTTAAAATATCTTCACATGATGGTAGTACTCCAAGTAATGATTTTTCAACGGCCCAATCTTCTTAACCTTGAATTTCCATATCAAATGGTAGTAGAGGAAGAACATATTTAACAAGGGATCATTGTAGAGAAGCTCCTAAACTTAGTGTTGGATGTAAAAAAACTAAATTAGTAGGTTTATATTGTGCTAAAATATTTACGGGTGATGACATTAATCGATTGAAGCAACATTTAGCTGGAGCTAAAGGAGAAGTTGAACAATATCATAAATGTCCTGATGTTCGACATCAAATGTTTTTGAATCTTAAAGGAAATGTTGAAAGAAAAGGAGTTATAGAAATGCAAGCAGATTTCAATTCATTTAATGCACAACAAAAGAAGCATGAAAAGATGATGATTAGACAATTAGAAGATGATAATGAGGATGCCAAGATTTCAAAACATACGTTACCATTAAAGGTTACAAAAAAGAAAAAGATTTAAAGCACCAACATTGTAAAACAGTCAATTACAAGTTATGGAAAGTAGAAAAAATCTGCAATATTAAGGGCATATTTCATGTCGAGAACAATTCTTGGTGCTTAAAAGTCTCTTCAGAATTGTTCACAAAGGAAGAAAACAGTTGAATGGTGTGATCTTGCTTTAACGAAGTGGATGATTGATGCATGTATGCCATTTAATGCTGTTAACTCTGTGTTTTATCAGCATGCCATAGATGCTATAACAGCCATAGGTCTTGGTTATCAAGGACTAAACTTGCATGCTATTCGCCGTTATGACTTGGCAAAAGTAGTTGATGAAGTAAAGATTTAGGTTGAGAGTTATTGAGAGATTTAAAAGAAGACTAGTTGCACATTAATGCCTGATGGATAGACATATCAAAAAAGGAGGAATTTAATTTAACTTTTTAATATATTGTGCTAAAGACGAGTTTTTTTAAAAACTGTTGATGTATTAGATGTCTCAAAGATTGCTAGATTGTTGCATCATTTGTGAGGTTATTTTGTATGTTGAGGTAGAAAACATTGTGCATATGATGACTAATAATGTTAGAAATTGTGTTGTTGTTAGCAAGTTATTGATGAAAGAATTTCCTTTAATATTTTAGTCTTTTTATGCTGCTCATTGCATCAACCTCATACTCTAAGACATTGGTAAATTGTAGTCAGTTTGTTCTATTATTGAGCATGCTTCTAGTATCACAAAATACATTTATAATCATTATCATCCATTGTATTTGATGAGGAAGTTCATAAAGATGAGTTGAGAGCTATGGTGACATCTAGAAAATGGATCTCATCTGCTTAGCAAAGAAAAAAAGTTTGTTGAGAGTGCGTTAGACTCTCTATTTTAAGAAAAAAAATGTAATAATTATGCAAATGAGTAAAGAAAAAAATGTAATAATTATGCAAATGAGTAAACCTTTAGTTCGAGTTCTACGAATGACTGATGATGATGATAGACCTTCATTGAGATATTTGTATGATGCTATTCATTATGCAAAAAAAAAAATGTTGAGGAGATTTCAAAAGAGAAAAGCTAGAGTAAAACCTTTTATAAACATTATCAACAATCGGTGGGATGGAAAATTATATAGAAATCTTTATGCAGCTGTATCTTGGTTGGATCCTCGATTTTAATATGATGCAAATAGAATGGATAAACATATAAGCACCATTTCTAGACTTCTAGATGTTCTTGAAAAGTATGCACATAAAAATCTATCATTGTAAAGTAAGATTATAAGTGAGATGAAGTTGTTCAGGAATGCTGAACATAACTTTGGTCATGCATTCATAACAAATAATCGTATCCTTATGCCTCCAGGCATATAATTTTTATATTTCAAAATATTATTTGACATAGTCTTACTTATTATTTTTTTGTATAGATGAATGGTGGATGATATATGGAACTAATGCTCTAAATCTACGACATTTGGCTATACGAATCTTAAGTCAAATTTGTAGTTTTTTAGGATGTGAGATAAATGAGATTATTTTTTAACATATTCATTCTATGAAAAGAAATAAATTGGAGTACCAAAGATTTAATGACCTTGTTTACGTCCATTGCAATCTAAGATTGAAACAATAGTATTTGAAAAATTCCTTAAATATGATTTTATCTTATTTAGTAGCATTATTAATACTTATATTGTGTTTCCTTTCACTTTTAATATATAAAAATTATTGGAAAGGATGAAATTATGATCCAATTAATTTTGAGATAATTTATGACATTAAAAATTGGATAGTAGAAGATGACCTGTCAATTTTGACAACTGAAGAAGCAAAGAGTTTTCAGCAAGCTCCATTAACAATGATCATATAAGATACTTTAGATAATGATAATTAATGATTGATTATAGTGATAAATATTATTTAAAATAAGTATTGTTTAACACATAATATTTATTTGTTAATTGTGCTTGAAATTTAGATGCCATAAATATTAATGAGATTGAAAATGATTGTGATGATGAAGTTTTAAAGGAGTGTGTTTATGTTTTAATAGGTGTTAACGAGATTGACTCAATTCCTTTGATATTTGATTCAAATTTTGCTACTATGAATATAAAAAAACATAATGTGTTCATTCAATAAAAGTGAATGTGTTGTTAATTTAGAATTTATATTTTTAGATGTTTTGTTTTAAATATTTTAGAATTTATATTTGATTTGTGTTTTGGATATTGAATTAAATTTATGTTGTTGGTTTAAAATTTAAATTTAGTTTATATAAGTATTGTATTGTACTGTAACTAGTTAGGTATTTTCTATAAATATTGTATTAGTTTTTTTTAAGTTAACTCGAGTCAATTCATTCGACCCATGACTTGATTATTAGACTGCTTAATCACTTAATCAAGTTTCAAAACTATATAATTATAATTCTTAAAAAAATAATAAATGTCGATAAAAATGTTACTATCTTCCCTTTTATTGCAATTCCCACATGAAGTAGAAGTTGAATTTCCAAAACCAAAAATTAGGTTTTCATTGTTTTAATTATTATTTATTTTATTTGATATAATATATGAAATTAGGTTTTTTTTTCAATTATATCCTCCAACTTTTTTATCTATAATATTTTTTTTATTATTTTAATAAAATTAAAACAAAATTAAAATATTAATAAGTTAATTTTGATTTTATTTTTTATTATATAGCTAAATACTGAAAAATATTTTTTAATTTATTTTTGATAATACTGTCAAATATTAAAAATAATTTATTTTTCAAAAATTTATTTTAAAAAAACTATTTAAAAAAAATATTATTTTTCAACAAATGGAGACGTAAAGGAGTAGCAAACAAACGTTATCGAAAATTTTCCTGCTGTTAGAATGGTAGGTTTCCTTATTAGGAAAGAGTTGAAGAAAAATTTAGGAGACAGTCGGAGTGTCTTCCTGTGCTTGTGCTTTCTTTCAAACGCTTTTCCCTACTAAAAGCTCACCTTTTGTAATTCAAACGCTGTAGTGTTGTTGAACGGTTTCATTGTCAAGTCCCTTGAGTTTCACCAACAATGCCGCATGACCCTCGAGTGTGTGAAGCTCCCTCAGCCTAGAACAGAAGAGATCACGAGTGGAATTAAGATATACAAATGTAGATTGGGAAGAAATTGTTGTTAGTGAACAGGAAAAGCTTTGTTGATCATTACCTGGCAACTTCAGCACGCATCTTGGCCTGTTCAGCAATACTAGACAACTCTCTGTGATTGCTCTTGTCACGGTAGAGTTCCGAGCCTTCAGGAGGATGCACTACATCAATGGTACGTTGAGCAGCAGACCATTGTGCCATCCTCTCTCCTTTTCCATAATCCTTCTTTGAGGTGAAAGCAGTCTGCATAATCAAGTATAACGAAGGTAAATATTTAACAGAGAGGAGAAGGTTTTCTAGATGAGACTTGACATCCTTGAACATAAAAAGATTTATAGAAAAAAGAGACGATTCCACCGACCTTATTTTGCAGGAGATTATCCCAGGCTCTGCCACTCAAAGCGTAGCGGATTATGAATTTGATGAAATCAAGAGGGATGTAGAATATAATGCTGTAAAGCCAGATGACAACTGCCCATCCCCATCCAATGCCACGGATTCTCGCAAATCCCCAGTTGCAATACACAGTAATGAGTGTTGCAATCTTAATGGCAAACCAGAAACGTACATCACTGGTTTTTCTTTCACGATATGCAAAGAAAAAAACCCGGAATGAAAATTTCTAAACAACTCACCAGTTGTGCTAAAACAAAGGCACCCGCAAGGTAACCACCAGGGCATTCGACAAAAGACCAGCTTCGGGACCTAGTAACAAAAATGAGTGCCTGACTGACGATGCTCACTTGCAGGTATATAGCTGATGCCAGCTCATCACGGTTGTTCCTGATGGACCTAACACCAAATTTATCCTGCAAATATTTACAGTGTGCAATCAATATCGGTACTACAGGCAACTGCACAGCAGTAACGAGCTGACAGCAAGGGACAAGCGTTACAAGTTCTTGAAACCACATATGCTTTATAGAAATGTAAACAGCATGATAAAATCATGAGCTAGTTGTACGGTTCATGGTATTTCTTACAGAAAAGAAGTCGGAACTGTGAGCAACCCAGAAGAATAAAACAGTCACTAGAGCTAAGTAGGTGCCTAGAATGACACCAGTAGCAAATATCTCCTTAAGTTTCCAGGAGTCAGGGATTGGAGATGGTTTCACTCTGTCTTTGGAGATAGTCATGATTGTTCCATCGTTGAGTATCGCAATGATCAGAACCATGAACGGGGAAAAATCAAATTTCCAAATTAGAGCAAGGAGCAGAAAACCCAGCACAATACGGATGGTTATAGATACTGCATAGATGGTGTAGTTCTTCATTCTCTGGAAAATGGCTCTGCTTGTTAACACAGCACTCACAATCACACTCAATCCTGGCTCTGTCAGGACTATGTCAGATGCACCGCGGGCTGCATCAGTAGCATCGGCCACTGCAATTCCGATGTCCGCTTTCTTCAATGCTGGCGCATCATTTACACCATCTCCAGTCATCCCGCAAATATGCTTCCTAGCTTGCAGCCTCCTTACAATCTCGAACTTGTGCTCTGAATGTTTGATCATTAATTAATTTCTTTGATTTGTTGTTTATGCATGCAATGAAATAACTAGGAATATTTTTTCCCATGTCTCTTAATATATGCGTGCGAGATGAAAAAATCTCCACCTCTCTTAATATATTGTTTTATAAAACCATTCCATGTCTCACCAGCTAATTCCAAAATGCCGGATAGATCTTTGTAATGGATCCACATAAAGGATTTAACTTGTAAGGGCATCTATTTTTTGTTTATTATAAGAAATAAACTTAGTGAAACATCTGGATTGATGCAAACAACACAAGTCATGTTCAAAACAGTAGAATTTAGTCCAGTTACCAGGGAAGACGCCAGCAAAGCCATCAGCCTTTTCGATAAGCTCATCAACAGGAAGGACTGCGGTTGATTCATCCGGGTGCTGCCCAAGGAGGGCAGTAGAGGGATACATGTTGGTTCCCATTCCAAGCCTCCGACCAGTCTCCTTACCAATTGCTAGCTGATCACCAGTGATCATCTTAACATTGACACCTAGATTGAGGGCACGAGTAATGGTTTCTGCACTGTCATGCCTTGGAGGATCAAAGAGAGGCAACAGGCCCACAAATTCCCATGGCCCTCCAGGGCTTTCCTTGGTTTTCTCCGGAACAATCTGCAAAGAAAAGACAGCTAAATCAGATAGAGTTCCTTGTATCTGTAATTATTTCAGAACACAATTCTGAGGAAAAGAGAATATGAACTCACTTGTCTACAAACAGCTAGAGAGCGGAGGCCTCGTTCAGCAAACTTATCAATGATGGCATTAGCTTTTCTTTCTACATCTTCCCGGAGGTTGCACAATGCAATGATCTGTTAGGAGATTTTAAATGCCGTAAATGATTAAGTGCAATACAAGGAAGGGGAGAAAAAAGCAATACAAGGCAATAGATGATCTATAACCTGCTCGGGGGCGCCTTTGCTAACTCGGTGCCAATTGCCATCAGAGTCGATATACGTTATAGCTGTACGCTTCTCCACTGGATTAAATGGCAAGAAATGTACCTCAATGATGCTTTCTCTGGCCTGCACAGTGAAATAAACTCACGGTCAGGCTTTCAGTTATATTCAAAGCTCATAATAACCTGACACTTGACATGGTGAATGAGGTAAACAATCAGGTGGGGAGTAATGGTCTCCTGACAAGTTGCACACAAGGGAAATCAAGCTTGATTGAAGTAAGATGAAAATGCAGCAAAATTAGCTCCAGTTAAATAACAAATGCATATCAAGGATCAACACGTGATTTTAAGTCTGACTCCACTTTTTTCTTCTCTTGCATGATGCTACTAGTCATCATCTCATCCATTTTCTCTATTCAGCTAGATTATTTAGAAGATTGTGTTGCTATAGCTGTGCTGCAACTTAATAAAATGTCCGCGAAGGGAATCCTTCTCTTTTTTATTAGCCAAGCTTGTTGAGAAATTTAAAGTTAGGAAGCACAGCATGTTAGTGCCCTCGTAATGCTTGTGCGAAACAGGCAAGAAATTTAAAGTGTTGACATATCTCAACTGTAACATTACCTCCTCGGGATCTGCTAACATCCCAACAATACATGCATCAATAGCATCCTGATTCTCAACCCTGGAGGCCCTAGCCCCTAGCAAAATTAACGTGTCCTTGTCAACATCGTTAACAAATACCTGAAAATTAAACAAATGCATCAATAATCAGTGAACCAACAAGGAACGAACAATTAGGAGGGATGACTCCCTAAAAAATAATCACACCATATAAATTTAATGACTGCCTTCCATCCTAAAACTGAAAGATTCCACGTCAGTTCAATAGTGATGCTCCAGTTTATGATATATTTGCTAAAACTGAAAGACTCCACGTCAATTCAATAGTGATACTCTAGCTTATGATATATTTGTAAACTGACCTCAACCAAACTCTTGTCTACTGTAAGTATGTTAAGAGTGAGGGTACCGGTCTTGTCACTGCATAATACATCCATTCCAGCCATTTCTTCAATAGCCGTCATCCGCTTAGTGATAGCTCCTTGCTGCGAAAGCCAGTGGGATCCAATTGCCATTGTCACTGACAACACGGTTGGCATGGCAATTGGGATCCCTCCAATGAGAAGCACCAAAATATTGTCAATACCATCCCGGTACTTGCGCCTCTGAATAGGCCACATTACAAGTGCCTCTATGAGTACTCCCACTACAATGGAGATTATGCAAAAGTTTCCAATGGATATCAACACCTGATCAAACCATATCACCATCAAGAATCCATCACAAAAAAGAAGAAAGTCAGAAGATACTTAAAAGTTTACTAATGAAACTTCAGAACCTGCAACAGAGACGTCTGTGATTTGTTACTAAACATTCTTATAATTCAAGTTTCTTTCTTTCAAAAAATATTAAATCTGCTAAAAGTATGCTTTCATAATACATAAGCTGTAGTATTTAATATGTAACAATTTTTAGGATTACTTGATAATTTCTTGAGCTGATTTCAAATTATGGAACAATTTTGGCAATATAATATCATAACTCAAAACGGGGCGGTGAGCTATTTGGACAATAAGTTTTAATACCATATAAAAAATTAGTTCGCCTTCAAAACATAAATTGTTAGCCTCATCTCTAATAGTATTATATTTCTACAGTTTTTTCCCAGTTAGCTCAGTACCTTTTGGAAATGCCCCACTTTATTGGTGCTATCTACGAGATGAGCAGCTTTACCAAAAAAGGAGTGCACCCCAGTGGCAATCACAACAGCTTCAATCTCACCATGCTTGCAGGTAGACCCAGAGAATACTTCATCGCCTGGCTTCTTTGTAACTGGCAAAGACTCACCGGTGAGAGCAGACTGATCAATCTTAAGCGGGTCACCCTCCAGTAGACGAGCATCTGCTGGTATAATGTCTCCCAGCTTGATACTGATCACATCTCCTGGGACCAAGACAGCAGCCTCTTGCTCAATCCACCTTCCATCTCTCAAAACCTGCAAACAGAATTATTAACATTATCGAAAAATGGAAGTACTAGATCTTATTTTTTGTATCTAAGTAATTACAGACTTAGAAATTAATCGAGCGGGTGACATTCTGGTGTGGAAATACCATACCTTGGTCTTCAGGGCAAGACCTGCCATAAGAGCAGCCGCAGCATTGCCTGCACTATTTTCTTCATAGAAACTTATAGTTGAGTTCATGAGAAGCAATACCACAATACCCAAAAAGTCTTGCCAGTCTGGTGGCTTGCCCTGCATTTATTTTAATTCTTACAGAGAATTTAACTATTTACGAACAACTACAACTGAGAAATCAGAGACACCGAAAGAGAGAAGTAAATGCTCACTAACCTCTCCGTTTGCCAAGACAATGGCCACGACAGCAGCACCCTCCATGACCCATGAGAGTGGGTTCCACATAAAACCCAAGAATTTCAAAAGCTTGCTCTCCTGTTTCAAACAATCCAGCTTAGCAGTCATTCCATATCTTACAGCTTAAAAATTAACGGCAAAGAAAAACAAAGAAATATTGGAGATTCTTTTTGCCTTTTTCTCTTCCAGCTTGTTTGGACCGAAAATTTGAAGCCTCTTCTGGCCTTCCTCGGTAGACAGACCCTCTTTCGTGCATTGCAATTGTTGAAACACTTCCGAAACTGGAATACGGTCCTGTTATTAAATTGCAAAACCAATGAGTTATAAATCTCTGATAGTTTAATTAATTAATATACTCAACAATATCCAACCTAGCCAAATTATCATGTTATAATTCATGAATCATGACTTATTGAATCACAGAGAGAGTGCTGAAATAGAATATGTCCCCGCTATATTTCATGAATTATTTCAAGTATTACTATGCGAAATATTGAACATGTGATTAAACTAAGAATTAAAGAATTTAGAAATCTGAACTTCGTACGTCAAAGGAAAATCAGACTATAAATTAAAGCAGAATATGATCAATGACTTCCTCCACTAGCCACTGAGGCACACTCTTCCAAACGATACCAGCATTCTATATATTCAATATAAACTGCATCTCATTAACATGCATACGATATTTTTCGGATTTGTTGTTGATCATCTCATTTTTTTAATAATGACAGCAGCTTACATGATGATGATGATGATGATCTTCAAATCTTGGAAACAAAAACACGAACGTAAAATACTTGAAACAGTTTCATAGCAAATTAACAAAAACCTGAACGTACAATAATACATAAAACAGGAATCTGATATCTTAAAAACGAAGAGCAAAGCACTCCAAATCGTAGAGAAGAAAACAATTAAACGAAGATCAGTATATCGGAAACATTTTTTTGAGAGCCGAGGCAGTAAGTTTACGTAGCAAATAGCAGCAACAGAGCTTATAAAAATGGAGTACCCAAACACGTACGACTTATATTACGAAGGCAGAGAAACGACAACAGAGAGAGATCCGTAACCAAACAGGTTATCGTTACGATATGCAAATAAGAACAATATATCATCGATATCACAGTACATGTATAGAAAACAATGACTACACCGACGCCTAAAAATTAAAAGTGAAAAATAGGAGGAGTCGTCTCACAAGGTCGACGTTCTCGTTTTTTATTTCCTGCAAGCTAAGCACCATGCCGTCGGCGGTGGTGGCAGCAGCGATTTCGTAGTAGCAGTCGTCAGCCATTTCCTCGCAATACTTCCGCAAAACCTAGCTAGGTAGCTATTCGCATTTGACTGAAGCAAAGAAAAAGAGAAGGGAAAAGGAGTCTCTCACACACTTTGCAATTTATAAGCAAACATGTTCAGTGAAATTCCAGTCTCCAGTTTTTGAGTAGTGTGTTTGATTTCAAATGTGAAATTACACTTCTCACCTCACCAGTACGAGCTACTCTCCTTTTTCAACTGTTTGAATCCACCCCAAGATTATTTTCCGATTTATACTCACGGCCTCCTACTGGTTATTCCCATGACAGACCAGTAGTACGACTCTTGAAAGTTGAAAGGTTTGTTGCTTTAGGGACACGTGGTGGGATTTCATTTGATCCATGGTTTTCGGGGTTTTGAAATTTAGCTGCCAGGTGAAGGTTTGATGGGAATAATCCCTCAACATACCGGAAACGTGTTCAAGCAACAAATCAATGACACAAGAGGCCATTTTTTTTGTCTCGTGAGTCGTGACAGTTCAACAATTAAGCTCGTCGTCTTAGCTACGCGACGAACGTTTATTGGTTTGGTTTCCTCTGTTTTTCAGTGGGCCGAGCTTGGAATTTCAACGCCGAACCATGCACGAGGCCCGTCAAGGGGCATTGGCCCCATTCACTGATCACAGATATTAAATGAGCCTCGTCTAATGGGGTTATATTGGTTTCTCAAAATAAGATGCTGATGTAACTTACATGGGAGCAAAAGAAGCATTATGTGGTGGGATCGAAGTTTTATATGGTGTGTGTGTGATTATGTTATTATAAGTTTCCCATGAAATTATAAGATTTTTTTCTCTTGAATTTCCATTTTGTCTCTTTTCGTTTGAGGTGGGAGATCATGAGAGGGGATCAGGGAGCCAAATTTGTCAAATGTTAGGAGAATAATCACGAAGATGATGAATTAAGGATATCCTGCGAGGAAGAATCAATCTTCCTATTTCTATTAACGATTCTAATTAACTTTAGACTTACAATGACAAGGTACGATGATGTTATTAACGTTGTTCTGCTGTTGGCCAATGGTGAAGTTCATGCTAGCCCATTTTCAATACAAAAATATAATCTAAAAAGGTCACAGTAGCTATATATAATTACATTGTATATAGCCTGGAATGAGCAAAATCCTCTTAATTGGCAACAAGATAAGATCAGCACATAGATCAGATAATGATTAGTGTTTATAGGAAGATGCATGCATCCTAATTATATCTTACATGCTGCCCTTTACAGTTAGGTGAGAAAGGGAGAGGAGCAGCAGTGCCAAATTGCCGATCTATGTTGCTTACTCGTGTCGCCAAAGGAAACAAAAAGCAGTGTCCTTTTGCCTCTTAGCCATGGAATACGATGAAGGGTAAGCTAAAAACAATGTGGCTGCTTGATGCGGCGAGACACATCACTGATATACACAACATGGGCTGCATGGCCATGTGAAGAATCGGAATAGGGATAAAAATATATATATATATAAATCAATGAAAGTGCCTGCAAATGATCTACCGATATTCCTGATCATAAGGGTGTGCTCGAAAAGGTTATTAAAAGGTATAAATATAAAAGGAACAAGGAAAGGGGAGACACTTTAACACAAAATGTAGTCGATCCTAATGAATATTTGCAATCTAACTAAATAAAGAGAAAGAAACTAGACCTTGAACTGCCCATATATATGTGTGGAGAGAGAGATGGTACACGCATGTCTCTCTGTCCCCTTAACCTACCTACGCCACAGGAAGGTGTGGCTAAAACCATGTGCAATCCCAACATGCACATGCATGCAACTATTTGGATAACATGGATCTGCATGTGAAGGAATGGGGGTGGAATATAGAGACAAACAATTTGGGTTTTGTTTTGTCTAGGAACTCTATCGTGTTCGTTTCATTCTACTGCCATTGATTGCTTTTCGATTCATCGAGGAAAGTTTCTGAAAGAAAAGATGGGGGGACAAGGATGGTGCCTTGGCTTTTCCAGGAGTACTTCGCCACCAACCTTAAAGAAAAAAATAGTTGGCGGATCTTTGTATTGCGCGCTCACTCAATTCCAAGTATCTAAATCCAATGATAAAACTGATCCAAAGTTCAACATGGGATTGAAGTGGACATGATTAAGTTTTTCACCGGGATAAATCCCACATGATTGTCTCCCCCATGATTTGGACACGAGATTCCATGCACTAGATCGTTATTCTTGACTGCTTTTTTAGCGATCTTAAGGTGAAAAAATCACCTTCTTGTATTATTGTGTGTAATAATTAATTTCTTCCTTCTACCACAGGTACGAAATATGATTTCTTTCATGTATTTTTTTTACAAAAAAAATACTATCCGTAATGAAATGACAATTTTGTTCTTCTTTCCAAAATTATTAGGACTTGAACAGGTATTATAGTATTTTTCATATAATTAAAAAGAAAGTTACGAATTTACACATTTATTTAACATAGTAAAATTATTTAATTGTCTTTGACAACAAAATCTTCTATACTTGGATTAGGGGTTTTATCGTTTTTTTTTATAAAAAATAGTTAAATAACATTTTTGCCTTTATGCCGTGTTACCTTAAAATTTAGATATTTTTTTTTGCTAAAAATTATTTATTTTTTATATTTTTAAATTGTTTTTATTTTTTTTGCTAAAAAATATTTATTTTTTATATTTTTAAATCGTTTTGATGTGCTGAATTTAAAAATAATTTTTAAAAATTAAAAAAAAATTATTTTTATATATTTTTAAGCGAAAAGCACTTTAAATCATAATTGATACCATAATTCTAAACAAGCCCTAAAAACTAGAATTTTTATAGCTTTGATCCAGAGATCTTTACACCAGTGTGTGAAATGTCCCTATGCTCTTTGAACACTTTAAATCACAATTGGTACCATAATTCTAAACAAGCCCTAAAAACCAGAATTTTTATAGCTTTAATCCAGAGATCTTTACGCCAGTGTGTGAAATGTCCCTATGCTCTTTGAGTGATGCATGGAATGTCGTGTAGTGGTCTTACAATGGCTTCTAAGATGATATTAGATTCATCTCAATTTTTTTTATACCTAGGTTTGGTTCATGTTTCAAATAGACATCCAATTTAGTATCTGTAAATTTATTTTTCTTCCTTCCCTCTATCATTTTTAATTTCCATGCTAACCTTGTAAAAAGTAAAAGCAGCCCATCACTTTTTTATTTCTTTATATTTAATTTTATTTTATTATTATTTATTTTATCTAGAATAATTTATAAAATTAGAATTTTCTTTAATTTCAACTCCCTTTAATTTTTATTTTATTTTTTAGAATTTATCTCATTATTTTAATTGAGACTAATTTCATAATAACATTGGAACCATCTGGATAAGCTAAGCTATTATTTTTTTGTGGTTGAGCAATGCTCATAGCGGAGCAACGGTATATATATCTTGAGTATGATTAATTATTACCTCTTTTGTTTTGTGTTATTTACAATGTTTTTTTTTAAATCATATTATTAAATTAAATAAGTTAATTAAATAATCTAAGTCTCATATTTTTTTTCCTTTAAAAACATTAACACTGACATCAACTTAACATCTTTTTTCATGCTAGAAAAATTTCACCCAGCTTGCATCATAGTGCTAGCCTAGATCGAGCCCTATCCTAATATTTACTATGCATCCACCATCACAAATTAAGACTTCCATTATGCAAACCTATATGAATGTGTGTGTGATGATGAGATCTTCAGATGGAGAAAATTAAAGGAAAAATTGTCATTAAACAACTTCGACGAATTAAGAGTACTGTCATGATAATGCTGAGGGGCTATGGGGACTTTAGCGGTGAATGGTTCGTGGGGGACAAATCAATTCCCTAATAGATGATGATTAATGATGAAGCATGAGGTTACATTATAGGAATGGATCCCACCATTATTTCGAGATTTAATTAACAAATTAAATAAAACTCCAAGTGAATGAAACAAGAATGCAAAAAACTGTAGTATTTTAATATGCCATGCACAATTATTTTGGTGAGAATTATTCATTCCACAAGAGGAGCAAAAGCAAGTGCTAGACGTTCAACAAAGATGTGAAAGCGTAACGTCGTCAGTACTTTGAGAAAACATAGCAGTGAATTGCAAATGTAATGGAATTAAAATTAATTGCAGGGTCACTATGAGTTAGTCATTCCTGTTCCTCGCCTATATATCCCTTGCTTAATTTACGAAAACTTTGATTATCCCTTAAGTATATCTTGTAATCATTAACTACTGGAGTGATTAAACTATTATAAATAGCTTATATATGCTCATTCTACGAGAGAACAGATGATTGATGACCACATCAAAAGATCGTGTACGTACAAGCTAAAAAATACCTTCACACGGAAGTCTTGTATACATGTATGTGAAAGTTATTCAACTCGTGACCGTTCAATGTCTAGGTTATGAGTTGAATACATTAATTTAAGTTGGTTTAGATTGATTAAAATAATATTATTTTAATTTTTTAAAATAAACTATATTTTAATTAGATAATAAATTAATCTATCGAATCATTTGAGTTTATCTTGATCAACTCCCGCCTCATTTTTTTTAAACTTAACATGAATTAGATACTAGATTGATCGCTAAACTTGAGAATTTTAATAACAATTAATATTCTAGGTATGGACTAAGGTTGAATGTGTAATATTTATTATAAAAGTTACGCTAATGGCTCAGTGAAGTGACATGTAGGTCCATAGAATTGAAAATCGCGATCCCTTGTCGAAAAGCATGGATTGATATATTCCCATTGCAGGGTTATTAAAGTTTAGAGCGACTCCAAGATCAGCCGTCAAAAGTTACAGACAAAGTGTATTTCCCAGACGTGGATTGTCATCAGCCTTGATCAAATATTCAAAAAGAAAAGGAAGAGCTTAATTTATAAGGAGAAAAACTATAACATATATATATATGATATTGTTAATTTATATAAAAAGTTAGAGCCATTGGATATATATGGGATTGATCCTAGTGTGTAGAGCCTCCTATATATTAATTAATTAATTAAATAAATCAGGAAGTGTCAAAGGATATATCTCTAATTACAAGGAGAAAATTAAACAACATGTTTTTTTCCTTTTTTTCTTTTTTCATCACTTTAGCAAGTGAGGATGCTTGTATTGGTCAAAAGGTGATGCTTTTGTAGAAATCAAGGGATCTAAGCTGGAAGGATAGCGAAGTTGTCAAGTCTCTTATCACCTTGCAGAAAGAAAGTAGGCAAAGACGAAGAGAATGTTTATGGAGGGACACGATGCCTTAGAACTTGTCCTTTTCCAGCACATGTTCACACATAAATTCCTTGGACACACGATTAAATGTTACAAAAGGGACAAGAAAACAGCATCTGGAAGGATATTTTCTAATCGTTAATATGGCCTTAATTATTTGAGATTTAAGAAATGTGGCATTGGAACTTGAATCAACTAGCTAGTAGCTAGCATCATGGATTTAATGTTATAATCATCCTAAATGTTAGATGCTATAAGAACTCGAGTCCCTTGTAGTGGTTATTTTGGGGGCAATCCATCTTTTTCTATATATGTGGTCTGTTTTTTTATTACTATTACAAGGAATAAATCGTCTCAGGCACGAAACCCTACTGCATTTCTCAGATCCCAAAGTTTCAAAAAACCATGATGGTGGAGATTAGACTGATAATGAAGTGGAAGTGTTATGGTCTCTCATGACTTTTGGAACCTTTGGGATTTGGATTCTTTACCTGATCAGAGAAGCTCAAAAAAGGGAGAGAAAGAAAGGATCAATATCTTTAATATGATGCCAGATTATGTCATCGATCGATTCTGCATCTTCCTTTTCTTTCTTCTTCTGTTGCGTGCACAAATGACAATATTAGCATATGCCTTGGATCGTCAGATGTGAATGCACATCAGATTGCAGCCTTTATTTACTTCCATCCACGCTACTTTATCTATCTTTAAATATTTAAGTGCTGAGCTATACATTTAACATATAAATCTTTATGATGTGGGACTATGAAAATTAATAATTAAGAGGGTGATTAAGTTTCATTAGCAAATAGAAAACTGCTGCTACATATCTTATTTCTTATGACAATAACTCTCATGTTGAACCTACAGAACAGAACTCCATGGACCCACAGTCTAGCAGCTCCTCTATCATTTGCTCTATATGATGAGCTTCTTGTGACTTAAAATGCTGCTGGTGATCACCATCCCCTACTTGACTATCCTCACCAGCCCAGTTACCCTCCTGCCATTTTGAGCCGGTCTCGACAGTTTCTCCGGCAATGCCATGGCTAGTGTCAAATGTCTTCTTGCATTGTGCTTCATATGACTGTTTTGTTACATTTTTCTTGGTTGCTTGTAGAGATGCCATTTGACATTTATGTAGCTTGGCTACCAAGGTAGCTGAGAGAAGCTTCGATGAAGATGATTGTGGTTCATTGGGATTGTAAGGGAAATTTGTGCGTGATTTTGGCCCACACATTAGCCTTGCTGCCTCATCGTATGCTCTTGCTGCGTCCTCCGCCGTTTCGAATGTGCCCAGCCATATTCTAGTCTTCCTGCAGTTCAGAAGATACGAGAAACGTTTCATTTTAGTACCAGAATTTAAAACAGCCGGAAGCTCACTTAAAACTTACGTTGGTGCTGAAAAACAACATAAAAATGGGATTTGTGTGTGTGTGTGTGTGTGTGTTGCTTTAAATTTTCTTTGGACGTATAAAGAAACCACTCTTGATAGTTAAAGAATGAGTAAGGAACGTTTCAAGAAAGCGGAATTACAGGAGAGGATGGCGAATTTCAGATACCCAAGAACCCCAATGCCTTTGACGGACGCCACGGTATCGCTGTTGTGGTCTAGTCATGGTGTGTTTGTGAAATGTTCTGGGAGAGAAGATTGTAAGAGCTTGAGGAGAGGGATCGGGAGTGGGGGAGTCATGGAGGTTTATATAAGGGACCTTTGCGGCCTTGCGGTTCTCAATTGAGCCAGAGGGCCCACATCCCTTTTGTGTTTTTCCTCCTCCCTTCTCTTTTGATCCAGGTCAATGTGTTTTCTGCTAACCCTTCCATGGCAGCTCTTACCCTCACAAAAATAAATCGCTGTCACTGTGTGAGTCTTGCTTGTTTACAAATTGCAATGTGCTAGAAGGGAAACTTGCAGTTAAATTTAACAATCAAGCCACACCATGTAGCAAACAAAACCCAAGTAAATTCAAATGAATGTTAAATATTGGTTGTTTTGTAACGTGATTATAATTATTTTTTAAAGTATTTTTTAGATTGAAAGATATTAAAAAAAAATATTTTTATTTTTAAAAAATTATTTTTAAAATCAGAATATTAAAACGTTCCAAAACATATAAAAAATTTTTAATTTTTTAAAAATATAGTTTGCATCGTATTCCCAAATATTATTATCATGAAGAATATTTATATCACAATTATTAAACTTTACATAATTTGATAAAACGACTTGAAATTTAATTGATTAGACTCTTTGCCTAGATATTAAAAAAATAAAAAACTAGAGTTGAGCTATTTGACCTGGATAATCTAACAGTTTAATACATGTCTTGATCCATTTAATCAAAATTAGTTTGTCTAATTTAAAAAAAAATATTTTTTAAAATATTATTATAATTTTTTTAAATAATAATTTTTAAAATTAATTTAGTGATCAATTTGTCTAATTAGATTATATCAAATCATAAATCATGTGCAATTTAATAACTTTGTTGTTAAAAATATTATGTACCTTCAATGCTAGTTAATAATGTGGCCACGAACCTTCACATTGAACAATAATGATGGAGCTAATTTTTTGGATCATTAAACCAGTCACATCTCTTTTGATACTTGTAGACTTCCCGAGCTACAAAATTGAAGCGAGACTATACCTTTCTTTAAACCCAATGTATTTTACTAGTATTGTGGGTTGATATAATAGTAATTGTTCTTTAAAATATTTTTTTATTTAAAAATATATTAAAATAATATAGTTTTATTTTTTAAAATATAGTTTTCACATTATTATATCAAAACCATACAACAACATCAAAAACAATTAATTAAAAAAATTAAAAGCATGATTCAACAGTAAATACAAACACTAATTTAATGTGGCAGTTAGAAGACAACGGTACGTGGCTCACATCGCAGTTGCTAAACATTTTCGACATCCATGAATATGATCCATCTGCAGTATTGGAAGGTGAAGGAGACATACCATGTTTCATGCAATTTTCAGGCCCATGCCCCTCCCTCCCTCCCTCGGGCTAGTAGCTGCTATATTTGACCGTATTATTTTGTTGCCTTAGGCAAACCCAGTTGATGTTGACGTCAATTGTCTGCCCATGCTTTGCTTCCGATCTGTTGTTAGGTCACATCGCATCCCCACATGCAGATGCTACTAACACTTGAACTTGCCAAGGCAAAAGGAGAATTTGAAGCTGAGAAGATACCTTGCGTCATGTTTCTTGGGAATTCTCTCAAGATGATGGACGAGTTTGCATAGATTCTGGAGAAATGACTTGTACTTATTTATTCTTATGTATATTGAATCCAAGAGCGGATTCTGTATGGCAACTTAATATTTTACCACTAGAATCCCTCATTTCACTCCTATTCAATTTCCAAACCCTAACTACTCTCTTTCAGATTATTAAAAAAAAAAAAAAACAGTTCTCAGAGATTTTCTTTTTTTCTTTTTAATCTCCACAAGGATATCCGTGATTAGGTGAAGGCTATTGTTATTGGGTTGTTGAGTCAATCAAGATATAATTCGATTTTTATAATTTTAAAAAATAGAATGAAATAATCAACTTAATCTCAAGGGTATTTATGACTAGAGGAAGGCTTATATTATGGGGTCGTGGGGTTAATCTATAAATAATTGGATCCCTGTAGTTTTAGAAAATGCAATTGGATCCTTGATATTTTGGAATCAAGATAAAGATGATCCATCTCTCTAATCCCATTAGCATTTTTCATTAAAGACAAAATTCTGACCTTAAGATCACTTTGTTTGGTTGAGGAGTTTGACCATTGGCCATTGTGATCCAGTAGAAGTTAATTGGTAACGATAGTAGACATAGGGATCAGACTTCTTCACAATTCCGAAATATTATTAAAACCCAATATGCATGGATTTGCTAATTAATTGTAGTAATTAAGATCGGGTCCATAGAAATATTCGAAACCACAAGGATCACGGCTGCCGTTAAACGCATTATTGTAAGAGTTAATTGCTGGAATCAAGCTTGGATCCTTGACAAGAAGTCATGAATCATGGAGAGCTAGTTAGCGAGGCGTGATGATGGTCAAATAACCTATAAAAATCATCGTGGTATCTATATATATAGACCTCTTGTATAAAGCATCTCAACTAATAATCGCATGGCTTCATCAAAATTTGATTATTCTTTTTTAAGTTAAAAATCTTTTATGCCCCATTTTATATCCACCCTTGTCGCAGAACTCCTATGTTGGTACGAAGACTTTGTTCCAAATGACATGTTAAACGTATAGCTTCCACACTTTGTTCCTTTGGGTGGTTCTCTATAGATATGAAGGCATGTTTGTTTTCAATATAAATTATTATTCTTTTGTTAGTCGTGATGCTGGCCAGGCCTCCATGATTTTCATAGAGGTTCTCTCTCTCTACACACACACGCACACAGAGAGAGAGAAGAACGAAGAAATCTTGCTTATGGCAAGAAGAAAAATCAACAAACAATGACAAAGAAAGTTGTTTCCAACCACTCTCATGGGGAGGACCCTTGTTCAGTCCACAAATACATGTAGTGTGATCAGCGTGATCTCTTTTTGTTGCAAGCTTTGGGAACAAAAATGAAACATTCCGGCATGCAAATCTACAAAAGAAGGAAATTTAACAAATGGTTAAAATATCAACATCCATTACAGAACATTTCCACCCAAAGACTAGGAATTTTACAAGGCAACAAGCTTGAAAAGGTATTTAGTTCGTGACTTAGAGAAAAAGGAAAGATAACGCGTGCTAGGATAATCATACACAAGTCCACAAAACAAAACAAAAAGGTATTTTTTTTCCTTCTCTCTTGTAATCCTGCATGCAACACACGAACCTTAATAAAAAGCTGGATGGGTTATCAGCTCACCCATCCTTATCTCCACTCACTGGATTACACTAAATCCTTCGAGCTTATTTGGCCGAGCAACATCATTTGTGTTGTCATATTCCCTCTTTGTAATGATAAATTCAAGTAATATATATATATCGTTTGATATAACAAAATTAGTTAAGCCTCTCATCTTTAAAAAATTTATTTCTGCATATTTGAAAGTGCAAGTTCACTATTCAACAACATAAAAAAAATAATTTCATACAAAAAAAAAATTCAAATTTTGACCAACCAAAAAAAATTCAAATTTCTGCATTATCTGGAATGAAATACCAATCAGGGCTAAAACTTGGAGTGGACGATCATAAACCTCCATTCATATATATTTTTGTTTACTGCTTATAAAACAAATTGTAGACTCAAGGTTCCATATTGATATTGACAGCAAAACAAGAAATGATTTGCTGTTGATTCTCTGCACGGGAGGAAATGCAGAAAGAACTTTGTCAAAATTAAAAGGATATATCGAGCCTCTGTTGCAGCACCAAGACTCCACGCCAAAAAGTCACCAAACATGGCAAGCACTACACGTCCTACTATTTAACAGCACCGCTGAATCAATGGAGCCTAAAACGAGGGTCGAAAACCATTGATCTACATGAACTCTTATCGCTAACCCAAACTATCTCTATTGACAGCACCTGTCGACTAAGAAAACACAAAAAAGAACTGCCAGCCAATCTTCTCTATTGACAACACTTCACCTTCTAGCAGTCCCTCCAACCCTTGGCTTTCCTTTCACTTCGGTTTCCTGCAGTGAAAAAGAACACCATTGCATTGCATGATCAAATCCTTGCTCATTTTACGAGGGGAGGATTCAAGTTGAGCTATACAAGATGCAAATTCAAATAAATTCACTTGAATGGACCTGAGGTAAATGCAGATAAATATAGGTCTTCGCTGTTGCAGGGTTGTGATTTTCAGCACCCTTGCCCCAATCATAGCACACCTACAGAAAATGGAAAGAAGAATCTCAGTGCCATTAAAGCATAATGCTTAGGACATCCTTATCGTTGCATTTAATAAGACTTCTAGAAATTGTCTCTCTTCATAGAGATAACGATCATTGAAAGGAATATAATTGCAGTTTATAGAAAATGGAAAAACAGTGCATACCGCATACGCAAAAATCGAGCCATCATTATTGAATGTACTGCAGGGCATTGGTAGAGAGCACCGTGACATGGCCTGGAAATCAGATAAAGATGTATTATATAACTGAATGCTTTAGCTTGGAAAGATAAACATGAAAGCCAATGTTACAACAAAATAATATGCAACTAATCTATCAAAAATAAACTAGAAAAATATATGGAATAAAAGTTATGGAGACAACCTTGAGTCTCTGTTTGCTATCCTTGTCCCAAAAATTAAAAGCACCATCAGATCCAGCAGTTGCAAACGTGTGATGCACCTGAAGAAACAAGATGGATACACGTTAAGATGTAGGGTGTAGGCATGACATAAAAAGCTTATATTTTAAGTGCCAAACACCGGGTTAAGAGTAATAGGCATGCAAGAGATGACATGTTAAAAAGTACTATATGCACTGATCATAGAAATCTCCTAATAAAAGTTCTCTTACTACTAATACAAGTGACCAAGGAAACCAGTTATTTCTAAAAACATTTCTACAATACACTAAAAACGAATGTAGAAAGCAGAAGCAATTATATACCACCATACATGATAGTGTAAGGTAGAAAACGAGGCCTGTAATGATATACCATCACTACAGAGTTATCAATACAGCTCAAGTCAAACTATGGTAGCTATGCTGACACCTATAGAATAACTCAATCCTCCAGAATAGATTTGCATGTGCACATGCCAAAGTGAAGTGCATGAGATTTGGAATCCGAACATAACAAGTAAAGTCTATCTACATATGGTTTCTGCACATCCCCAACTATTTTGGGATTGAGGCTTAGTAGTCCTTGCTGTATTGTTTTCATATATGCCATAACAAGTTCCATATTCCAGCCAATCAGATGAGTATAGATTTAGTTCACCAGATCACTCCTGGGTTTTTTTTTTTTAATAAAGAATTACAGCTCTCTAAAACTAAAGCTGCTGATATCAAGGTTTTTTCTATGACAACACCATCCTACCAAACATATTTTTTGAAGGTAAAGTCATATCAAGAATGGAAATGAAAAAACTTACTGGATGGAAGTTCAAGGAGTTGACTGAGTAAATCTCATTGTTATCTCTGTGGCATTTGAAGGTGAAGTTTTTGCTTTGTTGAGCTTCATCCAGATGATGTACACCAACCCTTCCCTCTATTGAACCGACCTATACAGAAACACAGCACACAATCCAAACAATTAACCACTACGATCAAAGAAACAGTCTTTGCAATATGAAACAAAAAACAAACCCGGTTTCCATCAAAAAGTATTTAGAGCCAGTAGATGACTAAGAATTGCTAAACAAGATAACATGTTTGAAAAGGAAATTGAGATGGCAAAAAAAAAAAAACTAATTCACCCCCACATAACAATATCATGGAATACCAACGAAAATGCTCAAGAACAATACCACAAGCACAACAGAAAACCAAATGTCAAACTATAAATTGAACTTGGCAACAGGAGAACCATATGCACAGAAACCAGGGGAAAACACCAAGAATTTTTAGTCTCAAGTAGCTCCATTTAACAGATCACAAAACAAATGAAATGTCAATCCTTGCTGCTATAAATCATGTGACAAATGGCAAAAGTTGGGACTCAAACAACTAAAGAACACCCATACTGATTGAGGAATTATGTTTCTGCACGTATGAATGTGCACTCGTGTCCATAACACACAAACATTAATTACAGTCACCTCAAGAAATGAAGATAAAAAGGTCAATAGTGAGCACATACCAAGAAGCCTTGTTGATCAGGAAAGGCAGCTATGCATCTTGTCTGATACTTCAAGGGTGAAGGGATTTTCTTAAATTCGGTCTGGCGGCATTTAAAAAAAATTGATCAGAACAGAATGGTTCTCAAATATAGATAGATTACTATATGACAATAATAAGCAGAGGGTTGGAACCAAAACCAGTAGTTCATAAAACTAAAAGTTGTTCCTTGTAATGATTTTCTACTATTTTTTTCTGGAAAGGATATATGATAATATGGAAACATCATCTCATCCTTAATGGGAGGAGGACCCAAACACCCTTGAATTTTTAAATCACAAACAAAAATCTAATTTCTGTTGTGCAGTAAAATGTAAGAGCAGAAGTTATGGATAAGAAAAATCAAGCATTGATATGACAGGAAATTGTAACAAAAAAAACCCAAATCCCAGTCTAAGAATGGCAGGCATAATTTATCAATTTTTTCTATATGTTTTCAATAGAAAGGGAAACGATAAGTAAAAAGGTACTTTGAAATACAATTAAAGAAACAAGACACATCCGCTCGTTAAAGAATGATACTCATGGAAACAAGCAGTTTACTCGGTAAAATAATAGTAATGAAAAAAAATGAAAAATGGCAACAAAAAATATGGTTCTGGTAAGAGAGAGGGAACTCAGAATATTGATCAATGATGTTCCTGTGTAGAGTTAAATTGGAAGGCACTGCTCCATTTAATGTTCTGATTTCATAGAAAAACTTCTCATTTATAATCCTATTTTTCATCCAAAAAAATAGGGTAATGCATCTCAAAACCACCACAGAATTCGATACCAATGCCTATCCGGAGATATAGTCTCCTCCACTTTATGCACTGTCATGTAAAACCAAGACTTTTTACTCGGGTATCTACTGCTCTGGAACTATTCTAAAGCAGTACCAACTTAGAGAACGGAGGCATTTTGAGAAAGAGCAAGCCTTGTCAACCACCTGATAGGTTCAAGCTCACATGTTAAATCATGTCATTTGTAAGCCTGTAACTTAGACTACTGCTATCGTAATCACTAATCTAAAATGTGAAGCCCCCCGCATGTTGAACATTTTTGTTTTGGCAGAAAATTAAAAGCAGTATAAAATTGTGGGGCTGCAAAACAGCATTTCAGTAAAACAATTTAGAAATTTAGGATCATCAGAAATCATTACCTGAGGATTTTGCAGGTTATAGACTACCATGTTTCTGTCTGCAGTGCCAACGACCATCAAAGGATACCGCACTGTCATTGCATAACAGCGCTCACCAAGTTGCTGAGTGTGTACTGGAGTTGACTGCCTTAAATCCCAGTACCTAAACACAGCCAACAAAAAACACAAAAAAGTAGCTAGTGTAATTTTGTTATAAGGGTGCATGTCAAAGATGAAGAGCACAAACTGAACTGCAGATATCAGTACAAGTATCACAAGAAGCTCCAAAATGTTGGATCATCTCCTAAACCAGTTCTCAAACCCTAGGACCACTAATGATTATACATGCAATTTGGTACACCTTCAAACCAAGCAAACAAATAATGCTGTCCCATTGAGAAAAGAAAAGATCAGCAAATATTGCATGATCATGCTTCTTTTTGCCTTTTGTTATGAAGTCACATAACTAAAAATAATAATGGATTTCTCAAAATGTAAACTTGTTAAGTACTAAAACAGTATAACCAAAATGCTAAATTTGAATTCTGCTCATCTAAAGGCAAAAGAAAAAAAAAAGAATGAGACAAATGATTGCTAAGAGAACAACATTCACAATTTACAACTAGTCAGAACACCTGATGATGTATTTAGCCATCATGCAGAAAAACTGATTAATCAAATTAGCAGTAACATCAAGGAAGGAAAAAAAGAATCTTACTTCAAGGTTTTGTCGAAACTTGCTGTGGCTAAGCAGTTCATCTCGGGAATCCATGTAATCTCTTTGATAGGGGCATCATGCATCGCAATAGTTACTGGTTGACCACCAGTGAGCAAAGGCCACATCTTAACCTGTTTGTCGCACCCTCCAGAAAAGACAGTTGTTCCATCATCCTTCCAACTTGAGCACAACACCTTCAATATCAATATAAAAAATTAAACAGAGAGTTAGAATTATAAGGATTTAAGAATATCAGTATCAATAAATGGGCTTGTAAATAAAAGGACTCGATCATTACCGGTTGGTCATGTGATATTGAAGCCTTGGGAACACTGCCTACAGTGGTCCCATTCCTTGTAATTTCCCAGCATCGTACCTATAAAAAATTTCAAACAGCATGCAAACTATAAGAAGGAAAGTAATGACCCAAAACTAAAACGAGCATCTAACATTAAAATAATGGAATACTTTTGTTAAACAAATTGCTTGCTTCTAACAAAAATCAATTCGTCAATCAACTCTCTTAGAAAATTTTAAGAAGCATAAAATCGAGATAGTGAAACCTAAAACATTAAACAAACCTGATTGTCCCAAGAAGTTGCGACTAAGAAGTTGGCTTTCGGACTGAAAGAGAGACTCGAAACCGAGTCGCTAGGAGGCTGTAACACCTGTAACCAATGATTTCCGGTCATCAAAATAAAATTAGACAAGAAATAAGTGCTTCGACTTAATTGTTAAATGAGTCCTTCTAATAACAATGTCAAGTGTTCAAGCAGCTAAATTACACTTGAAATCTAATTTTTTGCTACTATATTTACATTACTAAAAAAAATCATGAAAAAATAACTAAATCCACAATCAAGCTCAAAAATCAATGAAACACACTTAAAAAATGCGGTTACCATCCTAAAAATCAAGATAATCAGTCAGAAAAGGCAGATTGGAAAGTGAATTAAGAACTAAAAACAATAACAGATAAATAATCAGTCAAAAGAAATCACCTCAATGGATTTATTAGGGTTTGCATTAGCCGTACCGGCAGCGCCAAAAGCAGACATTGCTTTCTGCAAATAAACAAAGAGTTAACCAGAAGCTAAACAAAAAGAAGAAGAAGAAGAAGAGGTGCAAAGTAAAGATTCAAAGAATCTGTAATGAACAGAAGAGAAGCAAGGAAAAATAAAATATAGAGTACCTACGAGACAGAGAGAGAGTAGGACGAGGAGAGGGAGATGCAGGCAGCAGGGGGTTTAAAAGTAGAGAGGGAAAGAAAGGCAATGTAAATGTGGAAGTGACTTCGCCTCGGTGACTGTTTATATTATACCTGAGCGTGAAATGCAGAGGGACGAGTTGCGCTCTAGGGAGTGGATACCAGCCCGGTCTGCGGATCTGCTCAAAGATCTGTCTATCCATGTCTTGGACCGGTTGCGTTTTTTGTACTAGTTATATAGTTGATCTGGAAAACAGAGTCGATTCAGCGGATCCACTCAAGATCCGAGTAATTTGATTAAAACCCGGATATGACTTGATTCTTACTTCAGAATGAAATTGTTTTAATTTCAGTTTTAGAAGAAGAAAAAATTGTCCAAAAGGACTTTATTGTGGATAAAACTTCAAAAAACCATTTACTCAATGAATCTGCTGACCCGTGGGTTGACTTGTTCAACTCATTACTTGAATATAACTTAGGCTAGGTTTCAACACACACTAAATGCACGTTTAGTATTATGATGTGAGATATTTTTGTAAAAGTTTTATTTAATAAAAAAATATATTAAAATTATTTAGATAAAAAAAACTTTAAATTCAATTACAAAAAACAAACATACAAATTGGATTCGGCCGACAATGCCTTGGTTATATAATTATTTCAGACCTGGATTTGAGCATGACTTTTCAGGTATAGAGCCCAAATAGCCATTTAACCTGTGCTTCTCCGCGGGTTGTAAATTTTGTCAAGTTCTTGGCATGGGATTTATTTGTAAGCTGCTGTGTATGGGGCAGTGTCATTGTGCCACACGTGGTGACATGCCTCGGCGTGATGATTATCCAGATCTCCATGCTACTGTTATCCTAGAAATTATGTTTCGATACTGTGAACATGGTGTTCAGATGAATCACAACGACAATTCATTGAGAATGATTAATCTTGACATTCCATTATCATGGTTGCATGAAGCTATGGCATGCTTTTGATTCTTGCATGGTTCTATCTGTGTAGTCATTTCATATATCTTGCCTTTCATCTTGCTCTTCATATCGCATAGCCTTGGGTGACTGCATTTGAATCTACAACTGGTTTCATGCATGGAGACATGTACTGCACCAGTAACAACTCAATAAAAACCTCGAAAGGAGGGTTGCCTTTATGAAGTCAAGTCTGATTTTCATCTTTCATTCCCACAAAAGCCCATTTATTTCTCTCTCTGTTTCTTTCCACACACACCATGGCAAATATCTTGCAAGTTTTGCAGCAGCAAGATTTGTCCTGCACCAGCTAGTTTATTGAACATCAGAATTCCTATATATATGTGTGGGTTTGGCTTAATTAACCAGCTTCTTATGTAGAGATACAATACTAATTGTCTGCTCTTTTCTTTTCATCATTTATGACATCAACTGATATAAACATGCTTTCTGCGATACCCCTGCTATGATATCGAGGACCAGTGTTGGTTGGCCAGTTTTTAACTTGAAGAGTTCATCGGGTTGACAAGCAAATTTTATATCTGTCTGTTTCCACTTTGGCGAGGAATGCCAAAATGAATTTATAATCCCTTGTAAAACATCTCTTCATCCCTGTCCTGGTTGACATATTACATATTGCATTTGATCATGCCATGCAGGCTGTTTATTTCCGCTGCCATGGGGATCTCCCGAAGGCCCTCGAACACTATCTTGAATGTGCAAATTGGCAAAGGGCTCATTCTATTTTTGTAACTTCAGTTGCTCATAAATTACTTTCGTCAGGTAAAAGCTTTTGTCTTTATAGTGTTAGGTGCACATGCTGCGTGTTTCTTATCGTGATGCTGTTTACTCCTGGTAGGCTGGTAGGATTCAATGATTTGGGGGCCCCCAATCCTACCTTTACAAGAGAGAGAAAACACTTGGGTCTTCTTTTTGGGCTATATGTAAATTGCTTATAAACAGGTTCTTGTAGGCTATAGCCCAAAACTGCAACTCTTGGGCTACTCAATTTGATGCAGCCGATCACACAGAGATAAGAAGGCTTGAAATTGAAAATTGGGACTTGGGAGCTGGAATTTACGTATCATTCTAGTCAATAAGAAGCTCGTTGCCAGACGCTAACAATATCATGAGTGAACTGGTAAAGAAACTTAGAGTCTTAGAATGTGTTTGTTTTTTTGGGTAATTTATGTAGTTGTAATTTGAAAAAAAATAAATTTTAAAAAATATATATTTAATTGTGGTTAATTAAATTTAGATATGAGTTTGTTAAAAACCATGGTTAAAGTTTATGTGTAGTAAAATACAAGTGTAAAGTGTTTGGATAAAATTATGGTTTAAATTGATATGCTAATGACATTACCAAAAAAATATATAATTTTTTTAATTTTCAATTGTATTAATTTACATTTCATTAATATAAATTTTCACAAAAAACTACATGAATTACAACACTTCTTTTTATTGTCCCATTGCTGCAATCTCATCCCAGGTTCATATAATTATTTTTTTAATTTTCAATTATATTAATTTACACTTCATTAATATAAATTTTTACAAACAACTACATGAATTACAACACTTCTTTTTACTGTCCCATTGCTGCAATCTCATCCCAGGTTTCTCTCCAGGTTCAGGTTCAGAGCTTGAAGAAGGAAGTCATGTTCTGCCTGTCTTGCAAACGGTAAAGAGGAGGCCAACAAGAATTTTTAGGTAATTTAAGAAACTATTACACGAGAATTGCATTTTAAACTCAATTTTCTAGTGTATGCCACGGTACAAAATTCAATTATTTTAAAAACCATATATATTGTCCACTGTGATTCACCACTAATGTGAAAGCTACCTAGAACACAATGAACACAAACATAATCTTAGATATCTATAGATCTTAGCATGCATTCTATACATCATTATCAATGTTCAAAGTAGGCATTGCTTAATCAATCGGACTCAAAACTAGAGTTTATTCCTTACCTGAGCTGTGTTTATGCCAAAGGATGTAAATCTCAGCTGCCACAATGTTTTGTTTCAAAGTTCATTCAAGCCATTTAGTTTAATGGGCATGGGATTCTCAGAGGATTGTGTTAAAGAGCCCACCATGCTTTTTCTGAGATTCTGAAGGTAGCACTTTTAATTAGGGTTTTTTTTCTTTTTGCTGAATATGCATTTTATCAAAACTGGTGTTAATCTGAGTTTTCGATTAATGTAAACTAACGAGCTGGCATTCTATTCTCTCCTTTCGGCTTGCTCCCCAGATCAAGCCTCCTTGCTGTCATCTGTAATTGAGCACTCTTGAACCTGCTCTATCTTTTGCAGGATTCTCTTGAGAGCAAAAATCCTGCCTGCAGAGACTTCCTCGATAATCCCAATGAATCTTTGCCAGTTTTGTGTGATCAATTACTTGCCACCATATGTGTTTTGACCAATAATTGTCAATCTCATTCGTCATCTTTCACATCTTCTATCATTTTATTTTTATTTTTTCGTAGAATATCAAAATCTTAAAATAATATTTTGAATTAACCAAAATTAACTCAATCCACTCTTTGGGTGAGTTATAGGTTGGATTAGTTTCAAAGTTTCGGTGTTTAAAAATATTTTAAAACAAATTAATTTTTTTTAAATAATTTTTTTATATTTTAAATTGTTTTAATATAATTTTTTTAAATAATTTTTATATTTCAAATTGTTTTAATATGTTGTTATAAAAATAAATTTTTAAAACTAAAAATATTATTTTAATATATTCTTATATAAAAAAATATTTTAAAAAACAGGTGTTAAAATATGCTTGATTTTGTGTGATAAACAGTAAATTATTGGTACGGAAAATATTATCACATCAGTTTGCATGGGGGCAAAAAAACAAAAAAAACTGAAAAGAATAATTTCCGACATGTTTTTGACACTGGCATGGAAGTCAATGCCATGCAAAGAAATGGCCCCGCTGCGTAAAGTGAGGCAGGTGCAATAAATTCTTACAAGGAAAATCTGTGTACGGTCCAATAATTGTGTCCCCTACTCGTCATGTCAGATTCCCAATTGTACCATAGTGAATTTCTTTTCATTCCAAAAATGAAAATTGAATCGCTATTTATTCAAAAACAGACTAAATGTTCGCAAAAATAATTAGTCTTTATATTCTTGATTTTAATTTTGACCTCTCTATATTTTGATATTTTTAATTTTATATTCTATATTTTGATATATTTAAAATCAAGTCATTTTGTTTTTTTTTATATTTTGCATATAAAACTAATGAGATGACTTAAATAATCTTAGCTTCAATACACTTGAACCTAACTAATTAATTTAAATTTTTTCAATGGAATTAGTTTTAAGTTTTTGAAATAAAATTTAATGTCATAATTTTAATTCTCCAACTACAAAATTTGTTTTTTCAAGAAAAGAATAATGAAGATATTACTACAAAAATTTTTTTTTCAAGAAAAGAATAATGAAGATATTTTAAGGCAACTGATTTATCAGGTAAGGAAGGAATGGTATTTAGGCTATTAATTTTTTAAAAATAAAATAACATAACAAATTGATGGATAATTAAAATAATAATATTTTTTTTCAAATTTTCTATCAAAAAATAAAAATAAAAATTGATTAATTAGGTTTTAGATTATTGATGTTGATGATATTTAAGTTATTTCATTAGTTTTGTATATAAAGCATGGATGAAACTTTAAAAAAAATAATTGAATGACTTGATTTTAATTATATCAAAATGTAGAGAGATTAAAATTGAAGATAAGAATACATGGAGTAATTTTTAAATGATTTTAAATTCATTAAAAATTTGAACAACTTAGCTATAAAATCTACACCATATAATTATGCATCGAAGTAGAGGTAATAATAATAAAAAAAAATCGCAAGCTCAAAGCAATCGCAAGTCATTAACTATATAAAAAATCTATTTCATATAAATAAAAAAATCCAAGACAGGGAGGGGGTTTGTGCCCAAGTCTCTATACGAGTATAAATGGTATGCTTGAAAGCCACTTAATCTTATTATACGAAAACCAAATTAAAAAAAAAATTAATGTTTGGATATAAATATTATATCTATAAAAACATGAGAATTTTTTTAAAAGCAGTCCGACTAAGTTTTTTATTTATTTTCATGATGTTGTTATTTTTATGATTTAATTTTTTTGTCTGAAAAATATTAATTTAGTTTTTGAAATATCATAATTTTAATATACTAATATTAAAAATATATAAAAAATATTATTTTAATATATTTTCAATTAAAAAATAATTTTATAAAAACATTATCTACCACAGTAAAACTAGGACAAGAGTTAAGGGAGTGCGTGTGCTGCATCGTAAGGTGGGATCCACCAAAGCTGCTCCAATTAAACTCTAGCATGGTCCCACAGCAGCTAGGAATATGCTTTTCAAGCAGAGTACGAATGCGTTTGGTGATGCCTTTATAACTATTATTGCAAATTGTAACGTTCTTTTCGGGTTATTTTAATAGTTCACGCATCTCTAAAAAACATTACAAAACAACTAACAAAATTATATTTTGTAAAATCACTTGCAAATGCGTTGCCAAAAATGAACTATAACAATGTTATCTTTCTATCATTGTTAATGTTAATCAATAGCTACCATTTTATTATTATTGTTAAAGCTGATTACAAAAAAAAAATAATAAGGTATTCCTATGAAAGTTTAAAATATTACAAAAAAAAACTTATTTTTTTTTGCTTAAATTCTAATTATAAAACTTGAATTGAAACCACAAGTTAATCTAAGACTTGAATCGATTTGAATTTAAGAAAATAAAAAATATTAACTTAATCTAATTTGATAAAAAAAATTCATGTCAATCAAAGTAAACTTAATAAAAAGTTTGTTGAACTTTTTTATTTTTTATTTTATAAAAACAACATTGTTTTATTCATTTAAAAATTCAAGAATTTTACTATCACACACTGGTCTTCCTAGCAAGTGAGGCCAAACTATTATATAATTTTTTATCAATACTTGTTGAAGAACAAGTACTAAACCACTCAAGATTTTGTATTAGAGAGACTTCTTCAAATGGTTAGAGTGTCATTTGTGTTTTTTATAATATATTTTCTTGGTAGAGTTGATTGGAACAACAATTGAGATTTTCAGAATTATTTTTTTCAGTTTGCACCAAACTTTTTTTTTTTATGATTACAAGTACAATAAGAGTGTTGTAAGTTGTTTTTTAAGATGGAGCAAGTTTAAAGTTTTTCTTTATGAGTTTCATACTTATTTTGACTAAGTAAAAAGCTATTTATAGGTTTTTTTTAGTCGTTAGACACAGTTTTTCGCCCATTGACAGAATTGATTAGACCATTATAGAATTGATCATAATATTTTAAGAATCGATCAAACCCTTTTAGAATTTGTCAGATCGTTTTGAAGAATCTCGAGAGTTTTTGGAAATTTTCCAAAAACAAACTTACTATTATGAGAAACAATCTAACTATTTTGGCTATTACCATATCGTTTTTAAAACATTGAGACAGTTTTGGCTATTTTTTATATTTTGTTCCTGTTTTATATTTTGGTATTTTATTTATTTTCTTTGGTTTTTTTTGGGTTTATTTAGGTTGTAGGGGTGCTATGGAGTGTTATAAACAAGTCTAGTGCTATTAAAAAAATCATATTATAAATTATTGATTAACAAAGTTAATATTGTATTTTTTACAAGTTTTTTGTTCTTAACCATCCTGAATCATGTCCTTACTTGTTTAATAATTTATTGAATATTATAAACCTGTCTATATTATTGCAAGGGTGTGTTGTGTGTGTGTGTGGGGGGGTATATCAATGTATCCTTATTTAAATCATCTAAGTATTGAATACATTATGATATTAGTAATGTGATGTACATATATCAAAATAATATTTTAATATATCTAATATTTATGTTATCATTAAAACATGTAATTAAATCATTATAGTAGCCATATGACTAACACAAATGTGCCCAATTGATTTGATAGGTCTAATAATAGTGTGGACTACCAGTAAACGCATAGTTTGCTAAAAAAAATTAATATAATATTTTTTAAAAAAATATTAAAATGAGAACACTTTTAATCAACCAAAGCTTAACTTATTAAACCTATGCCTTGATCATGAGTCTGTGATAATTTTAAGTTAATAAATTATGAAGAATAATTTTCAATCAATTCAATATCGAATTATGAAATTGAAAAACAAATCATCTAAAAAACAACCCAAGTTAACCTCTCAAATCAACAATACATGTTATAAGGTTGGATAACCTCATAGAAGCAGATCAAAACAAATTATGAAATTTAATTTTCAATTAACTCAATGTTGAAGGATGAGATTGATAAAATATTTAATTAAAAAGAACGCAAAAAACAACTCGAGTCGAATCACGTTGACTTGTCAGAATCGTGATATGGGTCATGAGACAAAGATAACCTTGTAGAAAGCAAACAAAAAATAACACAAGTTAACTTGAGTTAATCTATCAAACTTGCGACCCTAATAGTGAGACTAAAATAATTTTATATAAAATAAATCAAAATAAAATACGAGGCATGATTCTCAACTAGCCTAACATTGAAGAATGAATTATTTTTTAAAAATCAATATAAAAAAGGATTAAAAATAACATGAATCAATGAGGGTTAACCCGCGAAACCCATGACTTGAGTCATGAGATTGAAATAACCTTATAAAAAGCAAACCAAAACGAATTAAAAAGCCTAATTTTTAATAATTAAAATGTTAAAAAATAAAATTAAAAAAAATCAATAAAAAAGTGAGGTGAAACAAATCATGAAGGTCAATTTCTAATGAATCAATTAATTCCTAACAAATAAAATGTTGAAGAATAATATTGGAATTGAAAAAAAAATTGAGTTAACTCACGGAACTTATAAAATACAACTCAAATTATGAGGTTAAGATATATAAATATATCAAAATAAATTATAAAATTTAATTATTGATAAATAAAATATTGAAAGATAAAATTTAAATTTTTAAAAATATATAAATACAAAAAATTTTAAAAAACAAAGCATAATGCTTTGTGAGGTACTGAATAGTAAAACATTATTTTCTTGGTAGAGAGTGTATGTTTTGGTGTTTAAAAAGTATTTTTAATATTTATTTATAATTGTAAATTGTTTTATATGTTTGTATTAAAAATTATTTTTAAAAAATAAAAAATATTATTTTAATATATTTTTAAATAAAAAATATTTTAAAAAACCAATGATATACTTTTAGTGTTTTGTTAGAATGTTAATAATAATTAATATAATGATATAATATAATTAAGAATAAAATAAAATAAAATAAAATAAAATAAAATAAAATGATCGGAAAGTAATTTTTTTAAAAAGTAAGGGCAGGCACGCTTGAAAGACATCAACCCATCAATCCACTCAATTCAGGAGGTCGACAGTAAAAATATGGTACTGTTAGTCAACCTGTGATACCTTAAAATTTCTAACCAATCAAAATTTAGCTCAACAATACAATTTTTTTCTTTTTTTTAAAAAAAGTTATTTTTCGCTGTGGTTGGCAGTTTTTTTTTTAAAAAATTATTTTTATATATTTTTAAATTATTTTTATTTACTAATATTTAAAATAAATTATAAAAATATTATTTATATATATATATATATATATATATATATTAAAAAAAATCTGAGCAGCGAAATCGAAACTCAAAATCCAATTTTTAATTAATAATTCATTCATATTTCATTATCTCTCTCTCTCTCTCTCTAACTTTCTGTGTCTAGAAAGTGGCGCTAGGCATCAGCCAACTTTTAGAGAGAGAAAGCCACCAAGAAGCTTCCTTTCGCTGCCTGCCTCAGGTTTCTCTATTTCTACCGATATTATTATTATTTTTTCATTATTATTATTATTTTCTAAGGAGAAGCTAGATCTTTCTTTTCTCTCTCTAAAAACAATTCTAATTCTCCTTTTCTCTCTCTAACAAATAAATTTCCATTTTAATTAATTAATTTAATTGAAGATGCGTCGGTCTGCATCGAAGAAGACGGTTCAATCGAATTCTACCACTGCTTCAATTACTTTTTCAGCTACGGATCTTTTTCGCTCCGGTATCTACTCTCTCGATTTCCTTTTTTCTGTTTTGATTTCTTATTTATTTTTCTAATATGTTTAAATCAACTGATTTTTATGTGTGGAATTGGTTTAATTGTGATTTATTATTTTCGGTGGTCAATTGAGTTATTAGATTGGTAATAAGAACAATAGAGAACTTATTAGTTTGTATTAATTAATTAATTGTGATTTTTGTTGTTTAGATGGAAAAAAAATAAAAAATGAAGATGTGAAATTTGTGCTGAAAATGAGAAAAATATGTAAAAGATGGTAAGAAGGAGACTTTCAAACCGTGCATGAGACTTTTATCTCGCACGGCTCCTGAGTGATAAAAGAAAGAATAAGTAAGATATTCTGGTTTGGTTCCCCCGAAAAAAAGAAAGAGATAGAGGGGGTTGGTGTTTGCATGAAGTAAAAATCTTTAATCGAACGACATAACTACTACTGCTTGATCAAGCTAAATTTTGCGTCATCGTAGGGGAAAGATATATATTGGTTTGAACGCTTGCTAATCGATTCTAGGCCATAAATGTTTGGTTTTATAGCAAGAAGTTGAAATCTTTTTGTTCCTCTTTGGTTTTGGTGAAGGTTCAAAATCTCTGGCATCTCCATGAAGAAAATCTCAAGATTGGCCTGCTTATAGCATCTTGAAAAGAAAATCAAACGTTTGTAGATAGAATGAACATTTGCTATCTATAGATGCTTGAAAAAATAGGAGCATTTTTATTAGATTTTTTTCACAGATTCTATTACTTGAATTATTTTGAAATCCTGTACATTGAAGACCAAATAAACAATTCACGGATTTGACCATTTGGTAATGCTTGTGACAGCTAATAGGAATTAAACGATGTTAGGAAAGAGGAACAACTATTTCTAATATTATGCCAATGAAAAGAATTTGTGCTAAAAACTTAGCTGATGAATTCTTGGACTAATTGAAAACATGGAATCTAAAATGTAATAACTAACATGCTTGAGGTTGCCTTTACAGAATCTTAGCATAATTCGTTTCTGAATTTATTGCTATGCTAGTTTAGGTTAACATTGCATTTACGTTGTAACCGGTAAATCTGTCTTTTTAGCCTCAAGTAAAGCATCTTCAAAAGAGATGGAGCGAATCGATAATTTATTTTACTCATACGCAAACAGGTCTTCTGGTATTATTGAGTAAGTTTCCTCCATCAAAATACTGTGTTCGATTAGTTAAGTGTTTATTAGCTTATCATTATTTAAAATATCAGTTGTGTTAATTTAAATTGCTATTGACTGTTGTTTTTCAAGTTAAGGAGATAATGTGTTCGTCAGTTACTTGATCACATGTGGGTGGACTTTCTCTGATGATACCTTTTGCATGCGACACTTTTGCTTTTGTATTTTGAAGTTCAACTTTCTGTCTCTCTGGCCGTCTTATTAGGATGGGAAAAATACCAGAACTCTTAGTTTATGCTTAAGCTGTTATATGAAAGAATGATTTAAGATGTATGATTTTAAGAGTTTTCACTTCATTCCTAATGTTTAAAATATTTTACTTGAACAGCCCAGAAGGAATTGAAACTCTATGTTCAGATATGGAGGGGGGTCATGCTGATGTCAGAATCTTGATGCTAGCTTGGTAAGTTAGACCAGAAGGTATTAAAGACTGATTAACTTTTGGCCTTAAGATTATGTGTTGAAACTGATGGGCTGTACATACCAGGAAAATGAGAGCTGAAAAACAGGGATACTTTACCCTGGTAAGGAACATGTCTTGTATATCCATCAATTTCTATTCTTGTTTCTATTTCTGATGTTATGCAATGAATTTGTTATCCACTTTTTATCTTTGATTCTCAATTTTGGCTCACCATTTTTTTGCCAGTATCCAATAATGTCATGCATTAGCAGCCTTTTAAATTGATTTTAGCATTCAAGGAGATGCTTAGATAGTTTTATGACTTATTATTCTATGATTTAAGAGTTTCAACAAAATTTGATTCTATTTGCAACTGTGTTTACTCAAAAATACAAAGATTGCAAAGTATTAATACTCGGTGCTTAGACATGCTTACACACACACACACATATAAATAGTTGCCAATGCAGGTGCTCATTAAAATTTCCTGGGATTTTCGTACTCTCTATCTCTGTGGATGCTTATCTTGCTTTGTGGTTTGTCGTTTTCTAGTGGTGCATGATTTGTTGTGCAATCTAGAAGATTATGCATACAGACAAGTGTTGGGATATATCATAAGCTCTAACATATCTTCCGTCTTCTTTCTCTTTCTTCATGTTGATCATCTTATACCCAAAACTGTCAACATTATATTCCATAATTAGGGATATTACTGGCTCATCCATTTCTTCCCTCTCACTAGAGTGTCTTAATGTTCATAGGAGGAGTGGCGAAGGGGCCTGAAATTACTGAGGGCTGATACTGTAAATAAATTAAAAAAGGTGCTTCTGGAGCTAGAAAAGGAGGTATGACCCTTTGTGGTTTGGGGTACTTGCGTGTACTTTTTGATGTTTTTTAATGTACTCAACGAATGGAACTCATCTAAAGAAGGTTGAAAAGCCACTGATCTTTTATCCCTTGCTCTAAAAGGTTAAGAGGCCAACAAACTTTGTGGATTTCTATACCTATGCATTTCGATATTGCCTCACAGGTATTCTGAGTTTACAGCGGCGTGTTGTCACATGCTGAAACATTATCTTTCCCAGTTTCCCCATTTATTAATGCTGCTTTCACCCTTTGCTTTCTTCAGAGGAGAAACAAAAGAGTATAGACATAGAGAGCATCTGCCAATTGTTGGATCTTGTTTTAGGATCCCATTTTCGAGCCCAGGTTGATTATTTCATTGAGTATCTAAAGGTCAGTGGCCACATTTTTCATGTTTGTTTCTGAAATTTGCTGCTGTTTGTATTCTAGTTGTTGATTGACATTGTTTATAAAATATCAAGGGTCATTTATTATTTATGCTTTTCGTATATGTTAAACAGTTTATTCTTCTCTCTGGTCTATTAGCTTATGAGCTAGACTTTAGAATTGATGGGCTATTTGATTCTGCATCTGTTTTACTTTTTGTAGCCAATCTTGCAACTTAATTGTTTTCCTTTTTTAAGTTAAAAATAGAAGAAATCTTGCTTTTTGATGTGCTAGGTGATCTAGGCAGCTTGATCTGAAAGAAAATGTCCAATTTATTTTACATGCATGTATTTGTATGTTTCTTGGTAGTTGTTACAGCCCCGTATTAACTATGCTTTCACTGTGAGTGCAGATTCAGAGTGATTATAAGGTCATAAACATGGATCAATGGATGGGCTTTTACCGTTTCTGCAATGAGGTACTTCCTGTTCTTCACCCGATAACTCCAAAAGTCTTGATTTTGTTATATTTAATTGACTAGTTATAGACTAAGGTTGTGTGATCCATGCACCTTTACCATCCTTTTCATGGTATATTATCTAGTTCATGTTCCCACTTTATTGACAGTTTCAAATCTTTTAACAGATAAGTTTTCCAGACCTTGGTAATTATGATCCGGAACTTGCATGGCCCCTGATCTTGGACAATTTTGTAGAATGGATGCGAGCAAAAATGACCTAAAAGCCGATGCTTTTGGTTGCTTGGGTTCCCTGCTGTAAACCATTATTATTATTTAAGTAGGTAGTGGTGAAATCCCTTTTCTTGTCCCAACCATTTGGGAAATGTATTGTTTTCATTCCATGCCACTTCCCTCTCCCTCCCTCCCCCTCCCTCCCTCCCGCTCTCTCTCTCTCTCATTTTGCTTTTTCCCTCGCGTTGCTGTTAGTAAAATATGTGATTGGTCTGTTTGCAGGATTATTGAAACTACTCACATTAGACACCCCAAGAGTTGTAAATTGTTAGTTCTTTGTAATCATGTTCTCCTCCAAACCAGTAACTTATGCTCAAATATATTAGAAAGTGAAGTTTGCGTGTTGCTGTCCATGCAAAATTCTACCTGTCATAGGTATAGATATCTCAATGGGACAGCGTAGACGCTAGGCTATATCATCCCCACTCTTTTGTGTGGACCAGAGCGATCATAGATATTTCCTCAACTTGTTGGGAATTTTCACCGGTGATGTACTGATATTTGCTCATAAGAGGCCAAGCACACTGACACAATATTTAACGTGGTTCGGCAAAACCGCCTACATCCATGGGAG